>NC_054542.1:3969265-4244265 GCF_017654505.1 Polyodon spathula
CATTTATTCAGACAAACAAGTTTAAAAAAGATATACTATACTGCCTACTTGACCACTTTCTTATGATCAGATTTTAACACCTCTTTACTCCAAGTCTTTGTCACTTTATCAGAAAGGAAAAGCTTCTGGTCATCATAAACACAAATAAATAAAACATCTTAGACATGCAGGGGTTAACTGAATTGTACCACTTACTTAGGCCATTATCTTTGTACTTAACTCGGGTTTGGTTTAACCCATTAATCTTTAAATTGGTATAAATTAAACCCTACTCCAACGTACCAAACACACTGAACAGCTCACTTGACACTACCAGCAATGGCAGTGCATGGAGCACATACGAAACAGTGTACGAAAACTTTAGTAAGATCTACAGTATCTGAACTAATCTTCTCTGTTCAGTAATAAACTAACATTGCTGAAGAGGTTGATCATGGCGGATAGACGGTTAGGGTGGATATGTGACATGTTTCTGTATCTGGAAATCATTTTGAGCTATCTCTAAATGTATTTGAGAGTCGTCCGTCTCTGTGTTTACTATCCCCGCCATGGCCAGCCTTGACTGCAAGGCTACTCTACTACCAATTAATGATGGTGGTCAACTATGAAAGGCGGTATATAAAATAAAGATTGATTGATTGATTGATTGATTAACTCCGAAATGAATCTATTGGCTGTAACATTTTATATTACTGCATAACACTAGATAAAAAGTTGTTGTTACTTCTTGGCTCCTATTCTCTACCTGTGTTGCGGGCAAGACTCACTACAACTGCAATCAGGCCGACTACCAGGAAGCTGCCATTTAAATTTAAAGCCTTGTTTACCGCTACTTCAAAAGCACAAATTAGACATACACATTACAGTATTTAGTTGCAGTGTATGGGCTGTTAGTTTGATGAACAGCAGGGATGCTCATTTCTTTTCAAAATAAACTGAAATTAGATCAGGTTCCTCTTCCCAAAGGAGGCTTTTATCTGTATACATCAAAGGCCCCTGAAAACATACAGTTCCTGTGGCAGGACTCAGACCCTGCACGTGTACGTTGTGTTTTTTGTTTGGTTTATAATTAAAATTGGTTTTATTTGAAAATTAAGTTTGTGCTAGATATGACAGGGCTGGAAGAAAGAATTCCCTCCCTGCCCAATTCAAATCCATGTGAGTGATATGGCCAGGTGTTGATTGATTCACTGATTATCAAATGAACCCAGGCCACATGCGAGCTGGAAAGCCAGTGCTTTGATTTTTGTTAGCAAACTGGAGAGGAATTGGCTGGGAATTCTCATGACGGCGTGTATGAGTGAGCAAACAAAGCAGCCATTCATGATCACTGTGTGTGCTAGCCAGGATCTGAGTTCTTAGAAAAGGGATTCATTAGGGGATTTGAATCTCTCTGAAGTATAGAGAGTTTGTGTCAGGGAAAAGGTTCCTGGAGCACAACCTCCTTTATAGTGTAGTGTTTGGACAGCTTTTGTTTTATTAGCTGTTTTTTCCACCACAGCGTTTTGCCTTCAAAACTGCTCACACCCCCCCCCCCCCCCCCCCCCCTTTCCTGACCATTCCTCCGCCCCAACTATCGCCCTCGCAGTCTCTCGCTTCCCAGTCCTCTCTAAAAACCTTGAGCGAGCTTTCCACCACCAGGTGGCCTCCTTTCTCACTGAACACACTCTGCTTGACCATCTTCAATCCAGGTTCGGTCCTACACATTCTAAGTGACTCTCCTCTCTGCTTGGACTGCTTTCCTTTCCTCCATTTTAATCCTCTGCCCTTGAAGCTGCTGATCTTGCTATTCTCCTCTCCTCTCTCTCTGACCTGGAGATCTCAGAAACTGTTCTTGTCTGGATTTCCTCCAATCTTTCTAACCATTCCTTCCAGATTTCCTGGCATAGCTCTCCCTCTCTTCTCCTCACCCCCTTGTTGCAAGTGTACCTCAAGGATCTGTCCTGGGACCTCTCCTCACTCTATATCCGCTTGCTAAGCACTCTCATCTCCTTTTTGGCTCCATTGACTCCCACATCTCTTCTCGCATCTCAGAATGCCTCTCGGCTATCTCACCATGGATATTCTCACCACTTCAAACTCAGCCTGTCTAAATCTGACCTCCTCTTTCCTTCTGTTTTCTTTCCCCCCTCTCACCCCTCCATCTCCTTGAACTCTATCACTCTCCCTCCATCTTCTACTAAAAACCTAAGTGTTATTCTTGAACCTTCCCCTCTCCTTCTCTGTTCTCTCCTCTCAACACATCATATATACAATCAGTTATAAAAATGGCTGTGTTAATCAAAACACAATTGCTTCAAACTTAAAAGGCTAACCTGGCTGGTGGCACTTCAGATACTGTGGTGTGAACCGCGGTTGTTGCAGACAGAGGTTTCTCACAGGCAGAGGTGGGACATGAACCCAGGACCTCCTGCTCTGACACGTAGCGCCAATACCACTGTACAAAAGAGCTGCGCTCTCTTGCAGGAGCATATATCAGGCTTATGTCTTTTAGATTGCGTCACCTACCACCCCTGACCCCTACCCCCGTTCATGCTACACTCTCCCTTGCCAGCCTCAACTACACCCTCGGACTTGCTCACCACGCTACAGGCTTCCAAGTGCATTCTGGGGTACCTGCATCCCAGTGCTAACACCAATGTAGCGTTTTAGGGTTCTTCTAAGACAGAAATGAAACTGAGGCAGTGAGTAATGAGGATGAAGGCTCAAGCCGTTTATTTTTGTACAATAATTAATCAATAAAACAAATCATAAAGCGAGGGAAGGGAAGTGGGAGTTGAAAATGAAATGATTTTAAGTAGTTATTTGGTTTCTTTTGTCCTTTCCTGCTCTATCCCCACCTAATTAACAATGGTCAATGCACTGCTTTTGACGCGCACTTCCACACGCGGGTCTTGAATTATTTTTAATTGACTAAGAGTTTTAAAAGACACGGTGTAAGCTGGGAAGAGACGCGGAAACAAACAGAAACGCGCTGCCTGTTTCTACGGAGTCGCTATTTCTAAGCGGGAGCAAGAATCACACAGCCCCACCTGACAGTTGACGTAGGGGGAATGGTGCAACAGTCGCCGCCGCCAAAATACTTAAACCGAGAAGCGACTGAGCAGAGCGCTGAGCGCATTGTTGAAGGAGGGTTGCGCATTTAGAGGGGAACTGGTTGATATACTCTATATGTGTTTGGCCATTTTAATACTGTTGCATATTTTAATTAGATTTTTTTGTTTGTTGTTCAAAACTTCAATCAAAAAATCTATTTTTTGATAATTGTCTAGCTTCCTTGTCCGCATTGCCAAGGTGTTGCTACCCCGGTATCACGAACTTAGAACTTGTCCGTGTGACCTGTAACGCGCACACGCAACATGCAAACCCTGCTCGCACCATGTAACGCCTGCATGCACACACCACCAAGCAACCCCTTGCACGCACCACGCACACACTATTCTGACCCCCCCTCAAACTGTGCTGTCAACTTGCCGAGCACACTGCAACAATTTTGAAAAAACAAACAAACAAACAAAAAAGCAGTGAACACAAGATGCAAAGTTGAACGATTTACGAATTGTACTGTTTTTGACTGGGGCAAAACAGTAAGGCTGAAAAGTGGGACAACCCCTGTCTTCACGTTACATGTGGTAATTGCAGGTGACTGAAATGCAGTGGATCACACTGCAGTTAACTCGCCAGCGCTTCAGATTGTGAACTCTGGACAAGGCAATACATGTGAATAGGCGGAGTTTATAAACCAGGCGCAAGTTAGTGTCCAGTCAGCAGCAGCTCAAAGGTTCCCTCTGCTCTCTCCCCAGCGTTGTGACCGGGACAGACAGAAGCAGTCACAACATCCCAGGCAGAGGAAGGCAACATTGGCTGAAAGTAAATGGGGTATAAAAGCAGCGTTCGTTGCAGATTATTTGGTTCATTCGTGACCGTGACTGCATTTTTTCTTGTTGGATTTATCATTGGTACGTAGCGTTTTGTTCTGTTTGGTGCGTTTAAGAACTTTGTTTTACGGGTTATCGGTAAAGGCAGGATTTGGGACTGAAATCTGTATCGGAGTGGGAGTGGGAGTGGGAGTGGGAGTGGGAGTGGAGGTTGGGGGTAACTTTTACATTGTTTTCCACCTCTATAACTTCATATGAAACATTTCTTCTGTAAACCTACGTTGTCGGTTAATCCCCAGCTATTTTTATTCAAATACTACAGTGATGTTTTTAACTGACTTGTTTAACTTCAGCAGTGGAAGCAGGTTTGGCAGGTTAATATCAGGTTAAACGAGCTGTGCTAGTGGACTATGGACATTTAACAAACACAACTGTAAAGTACTGATCTCTCTGTTGCATACTGTATTGGTATAATATGAGTACAATATAGCAACAATGCCCATTTTTTTCGGGTCAATTATTTCTGTCACCATTTTGGAGATTAATATAGGTAACGTTACTGTTTAATAACATTGGTCGGTTGGAATACTTCAGAACATTGATAAAGATAGTAATACAAATTATATTTCTTTAAATTTATTTCATGCTTGTGAGTTAACGTATTTATTGCCAGCATCATATTAAATCATAAACAAATTATTGTTATTTTATTTTCTGGCATGTAATTAGTTAATATTCATGGCACATAAATTAGTATTTATTCTGATTTAAACGTTGTACATTGTATCTGCCTTGAAATCTGAATTTTAGGCTAAATTAAGCATCAGAGATGTACCAGTACCTGAGTTACAGTTTATACACAAAAGCCCCTTTCACACTGGCACTTCTACCCGGGTTCTGGCTACCCTGGTCACAATCCCGCATAGTGTGAAACCACGTACCTGGGTTGAACCTGGTCCCAGCGACCCACCTCAGGTTGTGGGTCGACACACTTTGACCCGGGCTGAGTGAGACGGAATGCATGACAGCTATTCTTAAGCCGAAGAAATAACAAACAGCCACACCTGTGTGAAGTTTTCACTTGTGCAAGGAAAGTTTCTGTTTAGTCATATTTTTGTTGCTCGAGACACACCATGAGGCAGATCGCAGCAGGGATGAAGAAACATTTGTTCTAATCAACATTTGGGCTGACGGTTCAATCCAGAGAAGCTTGGATGGAAGGGTCTGTAACAAGCTGCTTCCTGGGCATTGATACACTTATTGTGCGCTTGCGTCTGTCACCCAGGTCAGCCCTGCTTTATCAGAAGCAGTATGAAATTGTGTAGCCGACCCGCATGACACCGGGCCCTGACCCAGGCGGGTTCCAACCAGGGTAGAGCATGCCAGTGTGAAATGGGCTTTAGTTACATGCATAGCTGGAGAACCCAAGTTAAATTTTAACCTTGAGCATCTATGAGTGTGTGGTTGTGGTTCTGCACCATAGATTGTATGAGACGCAGTTTGGCTGTGGAATGTTTGTTTCAGCTAATAGAACTAAACTCTACACAATGACAGGTTCACAGGCACTGCAGCTTTCTGACTTAATTTCCATAAACTTTACATTAATTTGTCGCCCCCCCCCCCACCTGTTTTGTTTAAGGATGGTTTGCTAACCCGTCTGAATATGAACCAGAAAGAAGATTGTCTGATAATGACCGGATGAAACTGCTTAATGAAATGAAAGCTGAAAATATCAGACAGTACCTAAGGTATGATTATTATTAGATCCTGTATATTACAAATGGGCTTACATTTGTGTGTACAAATGTTGTCCAGAATATATTTTAGAGTCAAACAAGGCCAAATATACAAAGTCACAATGCAACTGAACTTTTGTTCTGTATATCATTCCGAATTGTATTTTAGGATTGATTAAAACAGTGTTAGTTTTAAATAACCTTAGGAGCCTTGTGTTAACATTGTACAAAATAAACCATGATTTAATTTTTGTGCACATGGAAATTTGATTCTTATGTCAATGTCTTCCAGTTCGACAGTTTCATGATGTTTACATACTGTATATAGTATGTACTTAACAAGTACTTAACAACAATGTACTTAATCGAGGATGAAAATATTTGTGTTTTCCTTTTCAACAGTTGTTTCCCTCGGAAGTCCATAGCAGAGAATTTATCGCTGTATTCTTTAGACTTTGACATTTGATTTCAAAATCCATGAAGCTTTGTTAACTTTTATGGTGTTTTAGTGGTGCTGCCAGTACGTGTCACAACAGTGCATCTGTGTGTATATTTGTAGAAACTATTTGCTTAACAGGAGCAGCTGTAAAAGGCTCACTGTTTCATTTTGTTAATTCAAATTTAAAATTGTCAGAGTGCATTGCAGTATTCATCTATTTCATTGACCGTTAACTTGGTTTTCAGTTGAATTTCTTATTTCTGTTTGTGTGTGTGTGTGTGTGTGTGTTATCTTGATACATTCTGCAGTGTGTCGCATTTCTAATAAACAGGAGCTTTACAGTGGTAAAAGCAAAGTGTACTCAAACCTAGTGAATAACAAGAAATATGGTAACACATGCTAAATGCATATTATAAGCAAGGGCAAAGTCTGGGAAATTACAATGCAGAATTGACATATCGAACTTTAATGCAAGGTACCATGCTGGGTGTATTTTTTAGTTTACTAACTGTTAACATCTACCTTAATGATAATTAATTAATATATAGTAACCTGTTTTTAGCTAATACACTTCTTAATTAACTGTTATGTAAACACCAGACCCCACTATTAACATAAAATAGACATTTTTTGTTAACCGGAAAAGTGCCCTTAAAACAAAGCATAAAGACCATGTCCTATTTATGATTAACCACAGTTTTAAAAATACTTTACCATACGTGTCACTTTCACCATGCCTGCCCATGCATTCACAATCATTTTCCTTTGCTTTACTATAGTTTGCCATGCATGCTTTTACTCTGGTATAACTCAGAAGACGTGGGGTGCTTTTCAGATCCACTTGCCAAAGCAAGCATGCAGTGGACTTTCACAAGGGTGCCACTGTGTTTAACTGAAGTCTTACCAACATATATTTTTTGTAGGAATTTTACAAAGCTTCCACATCTGGCCGGTACTGAACAGAACTTGCGTCTGGCCAAGCAGATTCAGAAAGAGTGGAAGGACTTTGGCCTGGATTCAGTCGACTTGGTCCACTATGATGTCCTGTTGTCCTATCCCAATGAAACCAAGCCAAACTACATCTCAATCATCAATGAACAGGGAACTGAGGTGAAGAATATTTTTGAGATCAAAACAAATCGCATGTTCACATGCAGAGCATGGCCATAAATACAGAAAGTTATGACAAAGAAGATAAACATTCTTTCCATGACTTGTTAAACAAAGGGAGGTTGTTTAGTAAGTGTAATGAGTGTGGTGTTTGTTGCTGATAACGTTATCTCCTTTCTTTAACACTAACTGAGTAAACGTGTCTAAGCCAGTTTCTCTTCTCAAATGAAATGTACGTCCTCCCCATATTATTGGAATTGTGTCATGTTAATGTTTTACTGTGGAATACCCAAATGGTATATTAAATAATAATCAAAGGAATATCTTTTGACATATATTCGGATATGTAACTCAGATGTTTGTATTTGCTACAAATGACAAAAGTACCTTGCACTTATTTACTGGGGGACGACAGAAAAAAATGTAAGACATGTGCCAAAATCTCAATCCATCACCCCCCCTCCCCCCAAAATAAATAAATAAATAAATAAATAAATAAATCTAGTGGTCTAGGTGTATGGTTTGTCATCAATCCCAAGGTAAATCAGCAGGGGTCTCACTTAAGGGTTGACATGTCTGGTATTCAGTGTAACGTACGTTGTGTTTTCCCTGATAGAAACTACAGCAATTAGTTTACCATAAAACTTTTTTCTTTTTAGATTTTCAAAACCTCTTTGCTGGAGCCACCACCTGTCGGATATGAGAGTGTTTCAAATGTCGTTCCCCCCTACAGCGCCTTCTCTGCAAAGGGTGAACCTGAGGTATGTAAACGCGGCTCAGCCATTCTTCTGTTTGTTTCATGGGGTTTATAACTGTAAGTAATTTTTACAGTAATAGAACAAAATTATAAAGAAAAAAGATGACTGAAGAAGAGGTAGAGAGAACAATAAAAGACAGGAGCGGTTTGACCACTGTGGAAAATCGGGACTCCGATCTTTCCAGTCTGTTTTGTTTCCTATCAGGGGGATTTGGTGTATGTAAACTATGGCCGGACAGAGGACTTTTTCAAACTCGAACGTGAGATGAACATTAGCTGCACTGGGAAAATTGTCATTGCACGATATGGAAAAATCTTCAGAGGAAATAAGGTAGGGGATTATATCATTGTTTTAATGTATTCTTCATAGTAATGATAACAGGAATCCTTCTGCTTCATGTCATTTCTAATAACAAAGAGTAAAGAAACTAATAGGTTTCATAAACAAAGCTATTGTTTAGTCATTTCACATAAAATGTGACAGTGGTATATTGGGGATTTATGAAATTGGATATCTGTGGAGTGTGTTTTTGTTTAGTTGAAAATAGACAAAATAATTTGGATTATGAACATACATAATAGCTTACTATCTAAATGTAGAATGGTTGCTAGCTATGGGAAAGCAGTGTATGTAGTTTTGCTAAAGAAAATATTAGAAATGGATGTAGAATTAGAGGTAATTAATTAACATAGCCACATAGATTAAAGTGTTCGATTTTAATAAAGATATGTTTATATCAGTTAACAAAAAGTGTTAGTAGAATTTAGTGGTAAAAAGGAGCTTTGTGTTTGATGAATGATAAGATGTAAGTGGTAATAGTGAATTGTTCCAGGTGAAGAATGCTATCCTGGCTGGTGCGAAGGGGATTATCCTGTTTTCAGACCCAGTGGATTACTGCGCCCCGGGTGTTGAAGTTTACCCCGATGGCTGGAATCTCCCTGGAGGAGGAGCTCAGCGGGGCAATGTGTTGAACCTGAATGGGGCTGGGGATCCTCTAACACCAGGCTATCCAGCCAAGGGTGGGGGCACTTTCATTTAGATAGGGAAGCAGACACCTTTACCAACAACATGACAATGACGCTTGTACTGATGTAATGCTTATTACATTGGGTACATTATCAAAGTAATGACAAGTAGAAGTATGCAATGAGGCCCAACAGGGTGACTGTATACGTCAAATGTACGGCCGTCTCAGGGGGTTGTGAGGCACAAGACGAAGTAGAGCGCCTCCATCCCCTGAGAAGCCTGTATATTCAACATATATGGACGCCCTGAAGGGCCTTATTGCATGTATATTCCAGGTCAAATGGTGGATTAAAAAAAAAAGAAAAAAAAAGGCAGAAGTAATTTCTAGGGCAAAATTTTATTATTATTATTTTTTTTAATTAAATATCCTTATACCAATAAAGGGACCACAAAAGTAGTCCCATTTACAAGTGTGGACAACACGCTGAAGAAGTAAGTATTGACTTGTACAATGCCATTGTAAAGAGTTGAGACGGCACTGAATTATTATTATTATTATTATTATTATTATTATTATTATTATTATTTGTTTCTGTGAGTGCAAGTTGTTTCAGCAGAACGAGAGAGAGAAAAAAGTGATTTCAGTAATTTTTCAAGGTTTGTGTCGGAAAGGGGAGGATAATGTGCAGAAGTGTCTTTTTGTGTTTTTCTGTAGCATTTACAAACCGCTAAAAATACATTATTTGAAGTGACAAAGTCGTGGTGAGTGGTGTATAAAGGCAGTAATATATATATATATATATATATATATATATATATATATATATATATATATATATATATATATATATAAAATTTGGGGTTATTTTTTTCTGTTTTGCTATCTTCCAGTTCATTTAATTGTTCAATTGTTCATCCAAATTGGCATGTCCACTTAATACTTTTGGGATATTTTTTTTTGCTGATAATTGGTCACTCAGATTTATAGTTACTGTACATCTGTACCGGTACTTTAAATTCTGTGAGGCAGTCCAATGATTTTGAATATATGACAAAGCTCCACCTGTGTGTTACCAGAATTCCTGTAGAATCTGTTTGTACTTTTACAAGATACCTGTAAATCAGGTATAGAGATCTTATTTAGTCTTGTTATTTTTCCCCTCAGAGTATACCTACAGGTACAAAGCTGACGATGGGGCTGGTCTTCCTACAATCCCAGTGCATCCCATTGGCTACGATGATGCAAAACATTTACTCAGGTGAGTAATCCCATACCTGGTCAGAGGTGTACAAACGGTTAATATAATTACTGCACATTTACTATATAGAAGATAAATAAATCTAGTACACAGTATTTATACCATGATCCATAAATGTAAACATAGGTTATTTTTACTAATGCAAAAAATTAATATTTATCAGTAGATAATAATAATAATAATAATAATAATAATAATAATAATAATAATAATAATAATAATAATAATAATAATTTAAATGGTAGCTTTTGCCTTGGCTATTCCCCATTCATGCATTTTTTTTTAATAATCGAGTTCAATTTAGCTTTGGTCTTTCATCTGTTTTGTGAGGCTATAAAAATGTTGACCTTACAAGAATTAATGAAGCGGAGTTAAAATAGTCCTTAATTACCTTCATGTTTTCTTTCTGATTAATAATTGACTGTCTTACTGAGCTGAGTAAGATGTTAATGATACAAAGTAAGTCTCTCATTTAATAGTGGGTGTTTCATGAGAAAGCTAACAGCTGGTGGACTGGCTAGTCTTTTAAAAATTAGCAGGTTGTGAGATGTTTTCCAAGCTGCATTAACCACAAGTACAGGTAATGCAAAATATAACTATTTTGGGGTCTCTACTATCCACCAGTGATTTGATCTGTCCAACACTACCAGGTGGTATATTTTATACCGGCTTGGAGGTTTTATGCTTTAGGGATTCGGAAGATGGTGTTTGTGTAAATACTTAGGGTTAGTAGTAGGCATAGCCATAATGGTGTAGTAAAGCACTACCTAAAAGCCAGCAGGACTAAATAACTGTCATAATGTGTACTGTAAGCTTATAAATCTTTCCTCCTGGTCTGTAAAGTATTGTAAAAATTGATTAAACCTAGTTTCTTCAAACAGGAACATGGGAGGACAAGCCCCTCCAGAAGGTTGGAAGGGAGGCCTTGACATCTCCTACAACATTGGCCCTGGATTCATTGAAGCATTCAACACAACGTAAGACCTGCTTTATTAAGCATGCCAGCCAAGTAGCTTATATGTAGGGCTTCTCATTTTCGTTTTTTAACTGATAAAACTCCCCCGATACAAAAAAAAAAAAAAATGAAATCAGTGGATAGCCAATAAACACCGGAAAACACCAGAAAAAACTATGTAAATAGTTAATCAATTCATGTTGACTTTACCCTTTTCCCATTAAAAAATAAAACCTACTACAAAAATAACAATAAATACATTTCCCAGTGCTGCTGGGCAATGTCCTGCCTTTCTGACTTGCATCTATCATTGATTCATTCTGAATACTTTAAACCTGCCCCATCTACTGAGTGACAACACCTACATTTCTATTGGAGACTCAGCCTGCGGGATTAAAAATCTGGGTGGAGGCTTGTTAGCTGGATTTAAAGGTGCATTACAGTTAAGATACAGAGGATTTAAAACAGATTTATATAAAACTCGAAAATAGCTAACAGTAAGCACCAAAAAATACAACCCGAAAAACAGAAGCCCTAACTATATGTACTTTTAATTATTCTGCCACAGATATTTCAACTACATATATCTCACAAACCATTTAAGACTTCTTGTTTATTGTGCTGTGGAAATTCCTTAACTGTGAATGGTAAACTAAGATGGCCTCCATATTGTGTTCATCTGACCTATCTGTGGTGAAGTCATGACAAACCTAATGCTTTGAGATACCGGGGTCTATTCAATGTAAACAGTGGCTGCTCTAAACACAGGCATCATTTAAATAATTTTTTTAAAGTGGGCATTGATAAAACCAGTATATGTAACAATATTTATAAGCAAGTAAAATGACTTGAAGATCAACAGATGTACACATGTTTTGGAAGTTATTTGAAAGGTTAGCAAAAACACAGCAATTTACATTTTTTTCTTTTCTAATTGTAGTTTCACAAACTAGGGTTAACTTGTATTTTCATTCAGTCTCAGTCACTGATTTACTGCTATGTGTTTTCCTCAAGGGAAAATGTATAGTAGCACCTTTGTACCTCATCTCTTTCACAGCATTTGTAGTACCATTAATGGCGTCTGTTTTCAACCTTACAACCTTTTAAAACTAGAACAAGCACAAAATAACACCATTAATATTCATGGGAAATCATTACTCATTTTAGGGAATTCAAAACATAATTGTTTTGAGTTCCCTAAAAGTTCAAGAAATAGCACAGTTCTATCCATGGTGGTGCTTTGAAAGCTTACAGTACTCTATGTAATGGTACTATGGTACAGCTTTTGCGATGTAATCTTTTTTATTTAATTCATGCCTAGAAGCAAAAGGCCTTTCTGAATGCAGCACTCCTTAATCAAGATAAGGGGGTTACAGGTAGGAACCAGTAAATATGAGGTATACAGAGGACAAGCTGTGAAAAGTCAATAAAAAGGCAGTTTTATTTATTGTCTGTTAGAGAGGTGTTGAGGAAGCAATGTTCTACAGTCTGGTTGATAGGCTGTAAAACTGTGCATCAGGCTATTTATAAATTGATTTTATATATGGTAATAAACTATCCAATCCAGGGTTAGCTATGCTTTGCTCAGCTACACTGATGGCAATAAGAATAAAGTGACTAATGAATCCTTGTTGAAGTTCCCTGCTGTGTACCTGAAATGGATTTGAACTTGCAGGGTGTTCTGCTGAGTTCTCAGTGCTTTGCGAGTACCAAAATGACAGTATTGCAAAGACAGAAATTACAAAAGATGAGGTTACTACAATCTCTAACAAGCATTAAGCACTAACCCGTGCTCACGAGATACTAACCTTTCTCTAAGTCACACCATGTCCCTTTAGGGGTTCCCTACATATATAATAATTGTTAAAATTAAAAGACATACAACCATAAACCTTATACCTAATGCATATTACATTTCATAGTAAAGGTATACCTAATAAACCTGATGCCTAATATACATTGCACTTCATAGTAAACTTATGCTGTGTTAAAAGTACAGTTTGAGACTGGTTTCACCCTCGACCTATATAAAGAATTAAACACCGGAACAATAAGCAATTTTGTACCTGTTGTAACATACAAAAGGTAACAAGTTTAACCCGCCTTTGATTTTTATTCAGTTTTAGAGATGTGCTGTTTAGCAATGCAGTTTGTGGGACCTAAAGTTGTCCCAATTTTCAAGCTAGAACCTAGAACTAAAATCTCCAGCTGATTGGTTACTTTGTGTTGCTTCTTTGCGATGTAACAAACTGCATATTTTATAGTTGTTTATACGATCAACTCAGATTTAAGTGTGGGAAGGCCTGCATTTGTTCAGAATTATCCACACACCACATTTCTTATATGAGTACCAAGCACAAAATGTACCCAGAAAGTGAGACAAGAGCCTTTTCATAGAAGAGCATTGTGCAAAGAAGCGATCAATCGGTATGCAGGCCTAGCTACAACCCTAAAACAGCCAGTCATTCCACTTTATAGCTCCTGTTTGTTTGGCATTGTTTCTTAGCAGCGCCTCCTGCTGGTAATATCAACATCCTCAAGGTGCTGAATTAATAATCATACTGTATGTATAGCCCCTAACTCTGTACTATCGTTATTGAAGTTTCATTTTTTTTTTTTTTTTTTTTAAATCATCACAGATCTGAATCCAAACTGAACATGTTCTTCTAATTTCTAGGTTTACCACCTTGGTGATTTGTGTTTCCAATGGAATCTCTCAGTACAAACTCCCATGCACATACTTTAATAGTGTATTGAGCACAATAGGTTTAAACAAGTACAGGTACTATTAGTGCTAGGACAAACCTGGGTTTTTCATGATTGAATAGTATATAACAATTCTAGCAAATTCAAATAGTCCTTTTATCTTAAATTAGCTGGGGGAAAATAGTGTTATAATACAGTAAATATAGCTCTTAAGTGTAAAATAACACATCAGATCATCTAATAAGAGGAACTTGATCACAGGTCTCATTTATGCAATTCTATCCTTTGCATGCTTTTTTTCTTTTATACCGTCTTTAAAAATTGTTAGACACAAATATGAATATGGTATATATTTTTTTCCTCTAATTAATTTAAAACATGGCTTGTTTGTATATTTGTCCCAACTCTAGGTATTGCTATTTAAGCTGGAGGAAACATGCAAAATGGCACCTTAAAGAAAATTGGACCAATAATTCCCCAATACAATAGAACACTACCACTGGTACTGGTATGGTATCTGTCATAGTACTGTAATAGAGTGCCAGTGGTGGGAACCATTCATTGATGTTATTATGATATCATTTGTATATTAAAATGGGAATACCATTCTACCGATGGTTCTGCTCTTTGTTTCTGCTCTTTTGCCATAACTGGGTCCCCTAATTAGTTTTGCATGGCATACAGTAGATAAAGTAGGCTGCCATGTAAACGTAACATTTGTCATCATTTTTTTTTTTTTCTCTCAATCAGAAAAGTGAAAATGCACATCTACACTAACAACAAGGTCACCAGAATCTACAATGTAATTGGCAAAATCCGAGGAGCCAAAGAGCCAGGTAAAAATAACGGACAATCCGACCTAAAATGTATAAATATGGAGATACTGCAGACTGCTATTAATAGTCATCAATCTCTTTGCCCCGTGTGAAGGATCAATATCCCCAACAACAGGGGGTTTGTAAATGTACGTATGTCACAGTTATTCAAAGCTGTATCTTGCATTGGTTCTAGATAATGAAATAATTGCTTAAGTCTCTGTTTGCATGCTAGGCTTTCTGGTTGTCTTGGTGATTTCACATATAGGGTGGCATTTTCTCCATTCCTTCAGCGCCTTCTTTCTCGTCATTAACCAACCAGCTTCTTCCCCCATTGACTGACATGCACAAATACAAAAATAAACATGGAATCAACTCCGGACTGTGACTTCTAGTCATCAGAACTTAGAGAAGTGAACAAAAACAAGTAAAGTGACAGTTTGGTGAGATTTTTGTAGTATTAGTTAGTCCAAATAACAGGTAGAAGGGCAGTGTGCTCTGATCACAACTGTAAATCCGAGCCACAACTGAGTGTGTGTTAGAGAAACTATGACATGAAATGAGTAACTTTTAGAAGCAGAAACACTGTTGATATTAATTAATGTAGTGATGATCCTTGCAAGAGCTTATCAGCTGTTCCACTGGCAGATTCTGATTATAGTCTTTTTCTAGGTTTACAATGCTAAAATACATCACAATGGAATTGTTATTATTAATTTTTTTGCAGACAGATACGTGATCCTGGGAGGTCACCGAGACTCGTGGGTATTTGGTGGCATCGATCCAACTACTGGGGCGGCTGTCGTCCATGAAGTTGTACGAAGTGCTGGGAAATACATGAAAAAAGGTAACAGTGGCTTTGGACAATATTGTACGGTATAGACTATCTGCAGTTAATTCACTACCAGCAACAAGATACAATACTGGATTTTCACCATGTTTACATAATATGTGTACTTTGCTATACCAGGATATACAGCATGAAACTTTTATAAACCTGTATGCTTCACTAGAGACATATTACAACAGTCTGTTCTTGATTCTCCAAACATGTTCAGGCTGGAGACCCAGAAGGACTATCATATTTGCTAGCTGGGATGCTGAAGAATTTGGACTGTTAGGCTCCACAGAGTGGGCTGAGGTATGGGACAAACTTCTCTGACGTAAACCTCTTCATAGTTAGGTGAACCATACCTATATGGTATGAAATCCGCTAATTGGAGTAACACTATGATTATTGTAAGAAAGGGATATTTTCTTATGCAGTGAGTGTGGAGTTGTAGATTTTTTTGCACACTACGCTTCAACAAGTTCTGGAAAAGATAAAGGAGGACCAAACTGTTGGGTCGGACATTTGTGACTGCCAAGACTGGTATGACATGTCCATAGTGACTGAACAGAAACATAAGATGGACGTCAACAGTCAGTTTATCCAATAATTTATGTTCTACAAATGATTGTTAGGGCTTTGACATGAAAATAGGTCTTCCATTGCATTGTCTAAAGATATAAATACATTATTTTTATTGTTGTTAAAACTATAAAAACAGGAAAAAGTATTATATATATGTTTATATATATATAAAATATATAATACTTTTTTTTTTTTTCCTGACAGGACAATGCCAAAATACTTCAAGAAAGAGCAGTTGCCTATATTAATGCAGACTCCGCTATTGAAGGTAAAAGTAGTTTTGCCTAAACCATCTGAACCTTTCCTAATCCAGAAAAGTTATTGTCCAAGTTGTTTGTCAGTTGCCATATTAACATTAGCAGTTTGTTTTAAAATAGTTTTTATTTTTACAGGTAATTACACCCTGAGGGTTGACTGCACACCATCACTCAACACGCTGGTCTATAACTTGACTAAACAGGTAATTGCATGTTTTTGTATTCAAATTATATGTACCAAGACTGCTAGTTAGAATATATTGGTGTAGCTCATGAGTCATAAAAGAATGAAGGCCATCACTCAATATTATAGATAGCATTAAAATAAATGGTTTTGTGTCACAGGGATATATTTTTATGAATATATGTCCTTTTATATTGAGCCCAACCAGGGTGTTTTTACGTAAATATGCTGTTTAAAAAAAAAAAAAAAAACTGAATATTTCTGCTTTGTTATTTAATCTATTAGTATTTGTTTATACCCTGTATTGAGGGTCAGATGGGACACAGTTGTTGACAGTGTGTTTTCTCCTAGATTGACAGTCCTGATGAGGGCTATCATGGTAAATCTCTCTATGAAAGCTGGCACAAAAAAGATAATTGGACTACGTATCAGGATGCACCCAGGCAAATACATTCTTTTAACTTGCATACAAAAATACTGTGTTAGACACTTTTGACTTGTACAGAAATATCACCCAACAGTATAATTAAATAGTTCATTATAGTGTACTGAAAAATTGTTGTTATTATTATTATTATTATTTATTATTATTATTATTATTATTATTATTATTGTTTACTGCGGTTGAGGTGTCATACCTCTGCAACCTTGATGCGATGCATTAACAAAAGTAAAACTAATTAATAATTTTTGCGCAAGAAACTGCAACAGAAAAGACAGGATTCTGTACTAATGAGATGCTGTAAGTGCACACTGTAATAATTCACAAACTCGCAGTTGACATTTAAGGAAATGCATGTTATTAATGTCTACTGTGTGATATTAAAAAGGAAATCACCTTTGTTTAGAATCAGCAAGCTGGGATCTGGCAGTGACTTTGAGGCGTACTTCCAAAGGCTTGGGATTGCCTCTGGAAGAGTGAGATACACTAAAAACAGTGTAAGTGTGTGAAGCCAGAGCAGATCACTCTCCTCTGGAAGAGTGAGATACACTCCTTGACATTCTTGGAGTTGTAGTTGACTGAAGGGGTCTGTATTTGCTAAGCAACCAAATTTGAAATTGCAATTATAAAAATGTAAAATGTATTATATATTGATTGCAGGGTGACCATAGTATTTGCTTGCTGTCAGTTACAAGCAAAAAGACTTGGTGGTCTCAATCTACACCTCATCGAATGGACAGTTGTGTATCTACAAAATCATCACATTCTTTGTCAGGTGTCTCAAAACAAACAATTACTGAATGAGTCTGAACACGCCTGTATTAACCCATTAAGTGCCATGGTCCTCTCTTGATTTTTTTGGAGCATTTTTAACTGGCATCTACCCGTTATTTAAATTTTTTCTTAACAATATCTTATGTAACTTACTTTTTTTTTTAACTGCAAAAATTAAGTCTAATGTACTGTGTCAAATTTAAAAAACACGGCTTGTGTTTCGATTTTGTTCAAAGAACAGTGTACAGGCTTGCTTGAGGGGCGATGTTGGGCATCTCACTTTTCTGGGAGGACTGTTTTCAGCTGACAATCCACAATCTTTAATGGGCAGCTTTTCATGATTATTTTTTTTTTTTTGCAGAAAACTGAAAAATACAGCAGCTACCCAGTATACCACAGTGTCTATGAAACATTTGAGTTGGTGGAAAAATTCTATGACCCGTCCTTTAAACAACTCTTAGCAGTGGCTCAGGTCCGTGGAGGTCTGATTTTCGAACTGGCTGACTCTGCTTTGCTCCCATTTGACTTCAACGCGTATGCAGAAGCATTGAGGACCTACGCAGACAGCATATTCAGCCTGGCTAATAAACATAAACCAAGTCTTGACACATTTGAAGTCACATTCGGTCAGTCAAAGAATTGTCTAAAATGGGAGTTTTAATAAGAAAAATCTTTGCAAAGTATTATTTTTATGCATTGAAAAAAGCAATATTTCTAATGTGTTGTAGCTTGGAAACAAATGCTTTGTTGTTGTAATGTATAATGAGTAAGGCTGTGGTTTTTTTTTTTTTTTTTTTTTTTCATGGTTATCACAGATTTCCATGAAATTTACCCATGGCCAAGTAAAATGTAGTTCCCTATGAAAATCCCCATTTCTGTAAATATACATATTTTGATCACTTAAGTAAATACAGGAAACGTTTGCCTTTTTGACTCATCGTGCTACGTGCTACACTACATTTAGAAACCTGGCAGCAGGTTTAGTTTGCTTCCGGTCAATGATTGAACACACTGCCTAGTGCTGCACAATTTCTTTAAAATGTCTTCAATGAAAAAGACGCCAGCTGCGTTAAAGATCAGATCTTTCTATTAAAGATCTCTCTGTCAGGTACAAGAAGGGGACATTTCACATTCTGTTATTTTTACATCTGTTCGTGTTTTTATTGTGTTTGGTAATTCACTTATAAAAAAAACGAAAATCTGCAATTTTAGCATTTACTATTTTTAGGAACATTTGTTGCATAGTAAAAAAAAAAAAAAAAAAAAAGATTAGACTGAAATGCCGTGTAATAAACCATTTATTACCATGAGGGAAAAATATAGCCCTAATAATAAGTGATAATGGCATTGCTGTGGCGTATTATGAGGTAATAATGGAACTCCTGAGTCAATAAAGCAAGTAGGAGAGTGGTCTTGTTTTATAATTTAAAAAAAAAATAAAAAATTCAGCTAACCTCTATTTGTTTTTTAAGATTCACTTTTCTCAGCTGTGAAAAACTTCACAGAGGCTGCACAAGATTTCCATCTTCGTAAGAAGCACTTGGACATGAGCAAGTAAGGCTGTATGAACGGAGCTACTGATTGAGAGTTGAAAAGAAATAATTGATTATTTTTTCTTTTTTTGATTCTACATAATTTTATATTAACCCAACAGCTTAATATGGTTTTGCTTAAATATTGATATACATTGTTTACTAAACATACAGTACAGTTTCAAGAGTTTAATTAAGCACTAGTTTACAAAAGACCAGTTATCTAAGGGTAATTCATGACCACTGTAAACAATATAAATGAGGACTATTTAATAATGTATTTCAAGCTGCTAAAGTTAACTTTTAGTGGGCATGCACTATAGGATAATGGAACCTCTACATACAACCTGACTGGGTGAGAAGATCCATCTGCATGATTAGTATAACTACAAACTGATATGGAAAAGGCCATACAAATTGATTAAAGAAAAACAAATGTCCTCTTCTTTCCTCGCTAGTCCCATGGCACTGAGAATGGTGAATGATCAGATGATGTACTTGGAAAGAGCATTCATCGATCCCCTTGGATTACCAGGAAGGCCATTTTATAGGTAAGCAAAATGTGATAACAAAAAGTTATACTTGTTTTGTGCTGACTTAAAAAAAAAAAATCCCAGACTTTGTAAAGCCCTTTATTATATTGTTAGTGCTTCAGACTTTGTAAAGCTCTTTATTACATTGTGTTTGTGCTATTTATACCCTATGAACTGTCTTTTCATCGTGTCTCTCTTTTTTTTCTGCTGTCTATTCAGTAGTTAGAATTGAAGCTTTGTGCATTTTTGCATTTTGGATGAAAAATCCTTGATTAAAAAAAGAAGCATGCAATAACTACATCCAGCCACTTGGGGGCAGGGGTTCTGCGCAAAATGTGCTAATCAAAGGTTTCGGCTCCTCCTTGCTTCAGTGTAATGTACTAATCTACAATACTGAAGAAGTCAGTTGCCAAATAGTTAGCCTTCATGATTTAACTTTACCTAGAGTGCTGATGTGTTTTTAAGTTATGGAGTAACTGGTGTACTTTTATATCTCTATAGGCACATTATTTTTGCTCCAAGCAGCCACAATAAATACGCTGGGGAGTCTTTTCCAGGAATTTACGATGCCATGTTTGATATAGAAAATGCAAAAGACCAATTAAAAGCCTGGGAGGAAGTTAAAAGACAGATCTCCATTGCAGCTTTCACAGTGCATGCTGCAGGCATGACTCTCACAGAAGTGGTGTGAACAGAAGAACTCTAAAACCACAGTGTGCACTAACTTTGACTTATATTGTTTATGAATAGAAATTGATCACCCACTAATTGTCTATGCATATACTGTATTTTAGAACTGTTTTTTTTTTTTTTTTTTTTTTTTTTTTAAATGAGTCTGAAATGTTTTCCCACACTCCAGCACTGATTTCATTATTCATTTAGTGTTTTTTTTATACATTCATTTAAATGAAGGTACATTATCATTGATCTGGAGTTTACACCAAATAAGCTATTTATGTATAAATATTTTCATTCAACTTCTAGGGCATGCATTTTGGAACTAAACTTTAGTTTAGCCTGAATGTTCTAAAATTAAAACATGCTGTTTTGAATGTAGTAATAAATTCTGAATGCTACCTGTTGATCACAAAGTCTTTTAAACTATGGCAATCTATACAGGATGACAAAGTTGAGCATCAGGGAGCAAAGGTGATGATATTTTGGATTGTTTCATTAAACCAAATGGAGGCTTTGACACAAATGTATTGCTCTTGAAACACTTTCGAATTTGTTGGATTATCTTTTTAAAGAGGGCACCAGAGACTATTCAATTATATGAGACTTACACAAAACTTAACTTTTACGGTAAAACTAGTTATTTAGCATAGTCTTGAAATTACTATTAAACAGTTTTTTTTGTTGTTTTTTTTTTTTTTTTTTTAATGACTTTGTGTCAATAAAGATTGATCAACAGTGCAAAACTAGTATGCAGGTAAATGTTTACATTTAATAAGGTTCTAAACTCAGATGTTAAAATCCATTAAGATGTTCAGGTAAATTGTATTTATTTACACCACAGAAATGGCACCTGGGCTATGTTTAATGCTTGGCTACTTCATGTTTATGTTCCACTCATGCATTTTAACAACACATGGGCCAATTTGACAGACACTTTTTTTTTTTTTGATTAATAAATACAAAGACCCCATAATATAATTACACTTTATTAGAGCTGTATGAAAAATAAACAAGTCTGAAATAAAGGGGAAAAAAATGCATGGAACAGATGTTCCAGGGTCTTAAAGTGCGCAAAGCCGGACATTTCCACATGCATAGCAAACAGTACTTTTTTTTTTTTTTATTTTTTTTTTTAGCAATTATATAGCAGTAATACCCTAAAAATGCATTGTACGAAAAGAAACTATTTAGAAAACAAGTTCAATCATAATAGGTGTATCTAGGTCACATTGTACATTTACATTTAGGTGGATGTTTCTGCAGGTTCTTCATCTGAAGAAAAAGTACTGCAATTCCACTACCATTCTCCATGCTCTAAATACAGTAAGCCAATTAGCTCAGAATGACAAAATAAGAATAACATAGACACCTAGAAAGCAGTGATTTTCTGCAGGATTTGTAACCAAACTAGTGGGGTTGTTTTCTGTTTTGTTTTACAAGGTATTTGCACTGTCCACCATAATCAGATGGGGTCCATTTTCATTTTACCCACAAATTAGTAAATAGAGCAATTACAGAACTAGCACGACACTTAAGGCAGCCAAATTACTCTTAATGAGATAACTTGTGTGGAAAAACTTAAGTTTATGAATCACGATGAATCTTGCAAGAATTGTGTGTATCCCATTCCTTCTGCAATAGACTTTTGAGGATGTGCCACAGGGATCCTGCGGGTAACTATTCTTGCTGATTTTCAGCATTATGTAAGGGAAACAAATGTTGAAACAGTAAAAAAAAAAAAAAAAAAAAAAAAAAATCACTGTTTCAAGTTCTGCAAGGCATGAGAAATTGAATCATTTACTTACCGATTCAACAGAGTTGTTTATGCCACTTAAAACATTTCTTCCTAATTGATACTTGTTCAATAACAAGATTCAATGCATTGTTAATTTTGTAGTTGGATTTGGTTTTTGCTCTTTTGTTACACTTAGTTCAAACAGTTAAAAAGTGTCTCTCAAGTTGTGGGAATGTTGTCATGAGTTCCTCATGAGTGGAAGTAAAAAAATAAAAACGAACTGTCATAATTTGTAAATACAAAAGTGGCATTAGAAAAATAAAAATGCAAAAAACAAAAGGAGCGTGAAGCAGCGGAGAGTACATTTATTGATCGTTTTGCCAAACCTAAAACAGACGAAGACCTAAATATCACTGGTCGTGATCGGGTTAAGAAGTACTCAGGCAAAACTAAGAGGGCTGTAAGCTTGTTTGAACAAGGGTTAGAACCAGGGAAGAAATGCAAAAGCAGAGTTGAACTCTAACATTAATGTAATTGATAGAGATTTACTAAGCGATGATGAAATTGATCAGAAATTTAAAAAAAAAAATAGCGAGGGGGGGGGTGGTGTGTGGAGAAAATCGGGGGTGTGTATAAGCGGGAAATTAACTTATGTGGTACAATATGGGAGACTGTAGCACAGACACAGGACCCCAAATGGAATGGAGTCTTTACCCTTGGTAGGCATTAAAAAATATGCATGGGAAAAAAAAAAAAAAAAAAATGCATTTTTTTCTGTTAATGAATAATGACATCTCCCAGAATGCCACAGCTATTCAAGAACACATATTGACTGGCAAACGATTAAGGTAATGCATCTGTTTGTAATTTAACAAGCCAGGAAGCTATAAAAGGGCAGGTCAACGACAACAGCTGTCTGTGAAGGTAAGGACCGGTGTATAGACCCGAATACGGTTTATGTTAAAATAAAGTTGTTTGTTAAAAGAAGCCATGTTCCCACTGGAAGAAACACAGCGGAACAAACATACAGGTAACATCCTATTTAAAACCATACTTTGTTGAGAGTATTTTATCCAGATAGTGTTAGGAACGCAGAACTGTGTTCAAAGTTATACTGTAAATAAAAGCTTTGTCATAATTTGTAATAACATTGTTAATGTATTACTTTTAGCAAACAATATTAAATGCTGAAGTGAAATGTGTAATACTAAAAATTAAGTAATTGTTGAAATGAGTGCTGCGTAATAAAATGGTATTCACTTTTCTGTTGAATTTTTCAGACTGGTTTCGAATCAAGTTTTTTGTGAATTCGTAGCACAAACTGAGGATTCATTAAACCAACAATATATCTGCTCTGCACTTCCCTTTTAGCCACAGACACTTTGATTAATTCTACAAATCTTACTAAATCAAAAGATCAACAGGTGACCCCACACAAATGTTTTAAGTCCTGATTAAATGCTCCGCCAAACATCTTAAGAAAATGAATTACAAGCTGATGACATTCATCTAGGTTTAAAATAAGTCACTGTAGTACAAACATCACTGCCATTCCTGTACACTAAAGCTAAGAATACATTTTTATTACAGGTTGTTTCAAAGTCTGGAATCACAGGCCACACACCAAGAAAGGGTGTAATTTACACATTCAAAATACTGTCCATCCACATGTAAAAAACAAGTCAGTCCTTTCTTCCAGGTCCTACAGAAATAAGTATGGTTTCAGACTTTTAAAACATCCTGTATATTTTCTAGGCAGTTTGTTAATCTTCTTTGCAATCCTCATCAGCATCACCATTTTTCTTTGTTTCCTCCACTTGCACGGGTGGTAGGTCAAGCCGCGCCCAGGTAATTGGTTCTGATTTCTTCATGGTGATCTCAATCTTAGTGGCTGTCATGTTGAGATGGCTCTTGCTAACATCAATAACCTGAGGGAAAGAAAACACATTTTTTGAACCGTAACAGACGGGATCTATTGTACATTAACTTTATCATGTGATCCAAGGAGCAACCATATGATCAAGATTACCTTTGCTACTTTTATTTAACTTGGACCTCAGTGACGATTATTATGAAGTAGGACACAGGCAAGCAAATAAGTTATGGAACAACATCAAATGAAATAAACACTTACTCCCCACATGCTTATTTTCTGTTCAAATTCCTTGTCACCTTCAAATATTACGTGTATATTTAGCTGTAATAAAAAAAAAAAAAAGCATTATCTTTGTAGTAAAAAAAGAAATTTATTAAAACAAAGCAGAAATTGCATCATGCAACCCCCAACTGTTAAAGCCCACCCACCCCTAAATATCTTTGACTGAGCACTCCAGACCTTTTCACAGGACAGGAAAGATGCAGAACACTAATATAATAGGAAAGACAACTGCGCTCCAAACAGCACACTAATATATTTATATCTTTGTCCATTTTTATTTATTTTCAAGTTCCTAGGTTAGTTTTTTTTTCAGTAATGTTACTCTGTGTATATATTATTGACACATACCACAGAGCTATTTGCATCCACATAGGTCAGCTCTGGAATCGAGTTTTTGGCATAGATTGTAATAATCACTTGACCTCCAGTCTGATGCCAATCAAATCTGCAAGGAACAACTTTCTTCCCCTGAAGGATAAAGAAATACTGTATTTAAAAAAAACACACGTTTTCAAGTAGGACATATACTATCCCCCTACCAACTGCTAAGTACTGTACTGTAATACAGGTTAAGCTTTTAAGACCAAGTGTCTAGACGCATAAGCACACTTTAGTTTAATACATTTACATCAATACCTTAGAGGAGCAAAACATATCTGCAAATGTTAAAAGTAAACTTAATAAAGGTGTTTTATGCAAACAACCACAGGCATAGACACTGAAATTAAAAAGGCTCCATTCTCTTGCAGATTATCCTCACTTAATCAAAACTGCATAACTATAAAGATGTATGCAGATAATGGAATGTACATTGGGTGTAACAAGTAACATTAGCAAAACATTTCAATATTTACAGTATCTTTTTTTCTCCATAAATGGTTTCCTCTTGTACAGCCTTCTTGAGCCAAAAAGGTGTTGAAATCTGAGGTTTTTCTTTTGCAGCAGCTATAGTACTTCATCCTTTAAAAGAAATAACATGAAAAATTAAACACATTGTAGTTATCTTCTTTAGGGTCAATCCATGATACTACTTCTGAACAGTATAACAATCAAATACAATTCTTCTCAATTTGACTTTTCCAAACCATCTCCTGTGCAGTAGGTATTAATACTCCACCTGACACCTATGACTGTGTCAGGTAGGGGCCTAATAGCTACTGCAAAGGAAGTAAATTGGCTTAAACTGAAAGAAAGTGAAAAGAAAGAGCCTGGAAATGGCAATTCAGAGTTGAATATTGTTGATGTGCTAATGAGAGAAGGAAACTAGGTCTTTGGAAATTAGCCTTATTGGTACAACATTAAAGCACACGAATTGAAAGCGGCTTCAGCTATTAATTAGGTTGTGGTTTTAAATTATATATATTTGGTAGGACCCTAACCAAAAATATGTTTGAGATGGGGTTGTCCTGCGAATGACCCCATCGCGATCCCAGAAAATTCCCTTAACCCGAACCCAATCTGAAGAAGATCATCCAGACACAACCTAACTCAAGCAGTGAGCAGCAACGTCAGCGTACGTCGATCTCCCATTTAAAGCTACAGTACCAAATTAGCAGCAAGGTACACAAGCATACCATAATTTTTGCTGTATTCAGAATAAAATAACACAAATAGCAACCTAAATATTCTACTTTTGATTAATTCTAATAAATAGCAGCATTAATAAAATAAAATGAATAGTGCAACAGGTTTAGAATACTGCTGCAAGAATAATGACAACTACAAAGCAGGCACGAGTTAAGTGAATGATCTGAATTGCGATGGGGTCATTCGCAAGACAACCCCATCCGGAACACGAAAAGATCTTGGGGTTGTAAAAATTTTAAAGAACCCCAACCTGAAGTGGTTGACCTGAGCTAGTTGGGGTCCTAACATATATTAATAAATAAATAAATAAATAAATAAATAAATAAAAATCTGGTAAGTAGAGAATGAGGACAAAAAAATATTATTATAAAGCACTATACATTAACTAAAATAGCAATAAAACATGTAACATTTGTAAAATAAATCAGTGATGTTTAATAAATCTTACCCTTCATGAAAAATGGGTACACCAGGGTGAAACCAGCATGTCTCCTCATTGCTTTCTGGCCCAACAAAGGTCTAAAATTGAACGTAATGCAATAATGTTACCTCTACTCCAGATGCACTCTTAAATGTTTATTCCTCCAGAATCATTGCCAATGATCAGGTACATCCTCCAAGAATCTTTAAAACAGGACTGAAAGTAGGTGGAGGTTCAGCTCAGTCATATGCCCGACTATAGCCAGAGCTGTTTTCCACTAACTTTCATGAGCCATAAATACACGATAATAAATAAACACAAATTACAACAGAGCAGACAGAAAACATGTAGGCTGTATGTAATTACCTTTAAACAGCCCCCATTTTTACACAAGGTTCCAACTTTTATTTCATCGCTTTCTTCTTCTGTAAGATAATAAACGTGTTAATTTGAACAAGGGTAGATAAGTGGAATAACATGCATTTTAATACTGCATACTATAATCCTTATAAAAGAATACACTTATTAACTTCCTACATGTGTGTCATTACTCACATTAGGGATGCAAAGGTTATGATTTTTGCAACCCGAAAAAAAATGAAACTGACATTTGCATAAAATTACAAACCAAACGACACTGATAAGAAAACAAAATTAAATTTTTTGTTTACAATGAAAATGCATCAGCAGTTTCAGCACTAAGCTGGCGGCAGTTTCGGGAGTGCAGTGCACTTTTCTGCATGTAGACGGTTCATTTTAACATCCCTTAATTTTAATATAATACCAAATCCAAAGTTATTGCCCTCAGTAGGGATAATCACTGCATCACACTTAGTCCTTTTTATTTTTTTAGGTTTGTTGATGAAAGGTGATGTCCTGCTGCTAGTACTAGCAGGTACACGCAAACACTGTAGTTTTTTTGCAGACATAAATCTAAGTGACATTTTAAATTAGAAGTATTTCCTCATCAGAAACAATTTTAAAATGCTGCCACACATCTCAATCTCTTAGAAGACAGCATTGTTTATTAAATAATTGGAATTTCGAAACTCAGGAGCTGCAGTTCTAGTCAGATGTGATTTGTCACTGACAACTGTCTGTGGCTACTTACTGTATTTTATTCTTTCCGCATTGTGTCTAACAGTATAATACTTTGCTATGACTGATGCAATAACACTGTATTGAGCTTATTTATCACAAACCTTTTGTAATAATGGAATGTCTTATTCCCTTGACTGCACAAATACTGTTCGGTTTTTACTGAAAACAGACGTCAAAAACAGCACAGACAATAAAAAAACTGAACCATATCATAAATGACTTACATCCATAATTCAAATTAAGAAAAGTAACACATTCTCCATACCAGTCTTTTCGGGCCCATTCTCAGCACTCAATTTGAATTTTTCCAAAGCCTGTTTAAGTGATGATGATACTTTCTGCTGTAGCCTTACAAACGGTTCATCTGGACTGTCGGGAATATAAGTTAAGTTATTTTCAAGAAAAAAAAAAAATCAAAAGTTTAAAGGAAAAACGTTGTAAGAATAACACTAAATATAAAGTTTATCTTAATATTTAAAAAATTGCATACCCCACTTCTCATTTCAAAAAGGCAATTTTTTTTTTTGTTTCTGTTAAACGAACAGGTACAGTCACTGTCAATAAAAAATAGTACAATTTTACATTCTGCTTTTTTGTCCATCTCGGATTTTATCCATTGGGAAGACTTAAGATATTATCTTATCTTTTACCGCGCCACGTTCCCTGTAATTATCACTTAACTAAGCTGAAGCATGTACTCATTTAAACTTAGCTGGTTTTGAAGAGTGCTCAAGGTGTTTTAAATAAATGTATACAATTCTATATAAAAACAAAAGAGTTATCTTACCTTGGTCTTATTATTGAATCAACAGGTTTAGCTGCCTGGATGATATACTCATTAAATTTTGGTTTCAGGTCTTCCAAATCTTTTTTATCAGATGATATTTTAACTTCTGGTTTGACAGGCTCAGGGGGTTTTTCATTGTTATGCCGACCTTTAGTGCAACCCTTAAAATAAATTGAAAAAAAAAAGTGATTAAAATATATATATATATATATATATATATATATATATATATATATATATATATATATATATATATATACACACACACACACACACACACACACACACACACACACACACACACACACGTTATTGTTAAACTTTAAAATATTAAACTATGAAATTACATTCAGCATTTTGGTTCAGTGTGTACGCTCTGTAAAACGTGGTTAACAGTGTTGCTAACAGTTAAAATTTCTGCCAATTCAAGACATTTCATTTAATCAATTTATTTACCGCAATGCTTAAGAAGTCAGAGAAGTCTGTTGTCCGGCGCTTACAGCAGGACCATCCCTGTCAAAAAAGTAGACAAAACATTAAACACACTGAAGCATTACTTGTCACAATAAAGTACTCTGAGAAAATGCATACCGATTAAGGAGAGAACAAAACTAAAGCAAAAGTGACTGAATATTTCAAATTTCTTTTAGCCTGTTTAGTTTTACAAATGCTAGTTTTTTTTTTTTTTTTTTTAAATAAATATGAGAACAGTTCATATTACAATTCAATTGATGAAGGTAAACACAATCATTAGTGACCCTAGTGTCTTTTCAGATGAGCAGATTACTGTAAAGCTGGCACATTTAAAATTGAGTAAGTGCTGGATGTTGCATTAGGTTTGTTTTTTTAAAGTAAGCTAGTCGGCTGTGGACAATTTCAATCATACTGGCAATCCTAGGATTCCTTACCAGTACAACAGTAACCTTTGGTAAAATTAATTTGATCCGCTTTTCTGTGTTAAAAGTTCAACATTTTTCATGGTTATGCTTAATCGCACATAAAAATACCAAATTTGAGCTGTGCATAGACAAGGCGACTGGCTAAGTAGAGATGTTCTGACTTATTATGGCACACTGTACTAGCCCCTGTGTTTTTTGCCTACCATCATGAGAAAAGCCAGGCAAAGTGGGTACTACACATAAAACCATTTAATACTAAAACAACAGGTAAAAATAGACTGACACCACAGTGCTCGCTT
The DNA here is from genome assembly GCF_017654505.1 of Polyodon spathula. NCBI lineage: Eukaryota > Metazoa > Chordata > Actinopteri > Acipenseriformes > Polyodontidae > Polyodon > Polyodon spathula. The sequence continues at coordinate 3,998,689 of NC_054542.1, forward strand.
TCAGCATAACTGGGAATTACCTTCAAAGCATCATGAAACACAGGAATGCCAGGATGGTATGTACAGCCATCTAGTGGAAGAGACATGAAACAAGAGACCAACTATTTAGAGAAGCAATCATCGAAGAAAATGTTTTACTGCTATTCTACTGGATTTTAAGGCTTAGGACTATATAAATCAATTTATTTTCTATTGCAGAATGATGTACTGTCCCACCACCAGGGAAAGGAGAAAATACAGTGCAAGTTAAAATATTAATGAATTAGGCCAAGAAACATTTAATTATAAACTAGGCTACCACACTAAAGTTGTAATTAGGTTGTAGTCCACAGCTCATTCTGCTAACCCTAACATTTGCCACAGCAAATGCCTAGATTGATAAATCTCATGCGGTTTACAATAGTGCACTGAATGTGCAAAGTTGATGCATCAATACTATTCAGTTCTTAAACACTCACAAATAAATAGCTTAACAGAAGACAAACACTTGTGCAACATCTTGTGCAGTCCTGACCATTTTCAAAATTGGTTAATTTTTTTAAAGACACACTGTAAATTAAAACGTTCAGTCTACCACAAGAGGTTTATACTGGACCTTCAATGCATTTGCAACAATTGAAGTCACACACAAATAATGTCTATGCCTACACGTTTTAGTATCTCTTGTGTTTATTTTGCTAAATTGGACTTCGATATGGGTACTTTAAGTTTATACTGTGGATAAGTTATGATAACAGACTCTACAAAAGGCTACACCTTTTACATGCTTTTCTAATGTGTACTGTATGTACAGTATGGTCACGTATTATTTCCACAGCACTGTACTGGCCAAGCACATTTCTCCACCGTGCAAGTTTCAGATACACTGCGGCCAGCAATGCAATACAGCTCAGTACAACGCTTAAATGTGGGGTGGTTTATTCGTACAAACGCCAGCACTGTATCTGTGATGAATACACAAATATTCTACCATTGGCTAGAATCTCATCGCAGTATTATTTTATTTATACACAAAAAGACTACGTTACACAATTGTACTAAACATGATTTTTCTAAACCGTGCAAGGAGAGGAAACAAGATTTTTTTCCCCTCACGGGCTATATTAAAATGTTATGTTCAACGCATTTTCACATGGCCTACTTTCTTACACTAAAAAGAAAAGAGACAGGCAGGGAGAATGTAACGAACTTGTAACTTTAATTGTGCAAGTTAACGATGGGCACTTCAATTCAACGGTTTAAAATTGTTTGCTCTGGTGTCCTTTCCAGAAAATTCTTCCAGCAAATGCAGGATGTCGAGTGCATTTGTAGGGAGTAATGCTTATTAGTAACGGCCTATTTCATTAGAAATAATAGCACGGTTCTGTAAAACACTCATTTTGTTTCATGTCATTATGAATTCATTATAACTCTGCTTTCCTGGATCACAACAGTAAGAGTATCTCAGTCAGATAAAAACAAACAACACTCGCTCACAGGAGGGCATAACTACATTCCAAAAACAACAGCGAATTTAACTTAAACTATTATTATTATTATTATTATTATTATTATTATTATTATTATTACTATTAAAATACTCTTACCATCTTGTTTTTTGTCTGGGTCAAAACGTTGCCCGCAGCCTTTGTTGTAACACAGAAGAGACATACCGGTACTGGTAAATCTTTATAAAAACCAAAGCACTATTTTGTGTTATTGAAAATATAAATAACGAACAGTAAACTGGTAAAATAATTGTTAACTGTATTCAATTTTGCTGGACTTTTAACCGGCCAGTAGTCAAGGTAAGAATGAATGCTTGACAAACGCGAAGTGCTTCTTCCGCTCGTGGTCTGCCGTTCCTTCCGGAAATAGCCGGGAACGTTCGCGAAGACTGTGGCTTCGGAAATAACCGTAATAAATCGGAAACTTTTCGGAACGTGTAGGTTTTTCGACACCATCCGCCCTACAGACAAACATTGACATCTAGAGGAGCATTATACACACTACAATACACCAGGTGGTTTAAAAAATGAGTTTGATGATTTAGTGGGATGTTTAGTTTCATATTTGTATTATTGTTGTGGGATATTAAATTAATGTTTATATATATATATATATATATATATATATATATATATATATATATATATATATATATATATATACATACACACACACACACACACACACACGTGACTGTAATTTGTTCTGCAAATTGTATTTCTTGCTGGCACATATTTTGTACGAGGAGAGTAGAAAGTGCATCTCTGATGTTTTTATTTTTAGATCCTTCTTGGATTAAGCCTTTATTCTTTAATGTGCACTCTCGTGTGACCTAGTCTGTTTTTAACCCAAGTATGCACTGTTCTTACGGCTTAGCTTCAGCGCAGGCTGCAGCAGTTTGTACACAGTATACAACTCCGAAAGGAAGAAAAACAGGCGGACAGTTTATAATTTTAATGTGGCTGTCATCAGCATTGTTCTTTTCACTGACTGGACTGTATGTGCCAGGATGTAATCCTATTGGTGTTTTTCAAAAGATGTACACATTAGCCAGCAGCCTGGTGAGCAGTGAGCAGGAATCTGTTTAGGCACGTCTGAGAAATTGCTGTGAGTTATTTAACTGCCTCAGAGTGACTGTCCCAGTAGCTGAATGTTGCCCCTGCCCCTTTGTGTCAATTTTTACCATGACCTGTAACAATAGCCTCTCACTTCCATCACCCATAAGAGTGAAGGTTAAACAGCCCTGTAGTAAAATCATCATTATTATTTGTTTTGTATTGGTCTTGCATGCAGTTAAACCAAACCAATTCAGAATTGCTTGTAATTAATTTACTTCCACATCTGGTTTTACAGAACCTGATTAATCACAAGTCTTGGACTGTCATGTGTTACTTTAAGTGAGGTAGTCCGTGGGTAATGCTAATAGGGGGGCTGTGAATCCCCCCATCCTTTAATCATTAATTAGGACTATCTGGGATTTTACATATTTTAAAAGACAAAATAGTCCTATTGAGACTGGTGTGCAGTGATGGGGAAGTTACTTTGAAAAAGTAATCTGTTACTTGAACTACATTGTAACTCGTTACAGTAACTTAATACTAGTACTAAAAAAAATAGTTACAGTTACAAATAGTTACTTCTTAGGAACAGTTTACTGTATAGCTTTTTTCTGTTTGAATAGGCTGCAGCTGGAAATATCCTCTGTGGTGCTGTGCCGCAAAAAGACAGTAGATGTCACTATAGATACTACACAGGAAGTGAAAGAGAAGAGAAACCCGTGTTACTTACCTTGCCGTTCATGCTGCTTGCTACTGTGTTGCTGAACAAAATCTGTTGGATTAAATTACCTTTAATTTAAAGTTTCCTCTGTTCTCACAACACAATAAGATCCAGCACGAAATCACTTGTTCCCTCCTTTGACATCATTTTCCAGCAACAGGATGTAAAAAGTGTGTTCAGGTGACGTGTGGTTTGACTTACACTGTCCAGCCCCTTTTGTTCACATAAAATGTGAAGACTAACCACATTTAATTACCTGTCTAAAAAACAAAACAAACAAAAAATACATTACATTTATAAGTTATTGAACAATGTAATCAGATGGCAGTAATACGTTACATGTAATGCATTACTCCCTAACACTGTTCACATGTACTGTTAGATGTTTTTCATAGTGTTGGTTCTCAAATATGAATTATATTTCAGTATTTCGATCCTCCACTGTTTAGATTAATTGAATAAACTGAGTCTTTAAAAGAGTTGAGCCACTGTAGAAGTCATCACTGAGATGAGCTACATAATTGTATGCCTGAGTACACCAAACAAACCATGTTAATTCCTATAAACTGTTGCACAGATTAAATATTTATTTTAGAATCTGTGCGGCTGCAGTTTATAATATGCTATTGTGTGCTATTACTCAAACACAGGTAAACAGGAACGTAGCAACAGGCCTGTTTGGCATAATCCATGATGTAAAGAAAGGCTGACACGTACAATGGATTGCTTTGGCATCCCCCTTAAAGGAATGGGAATATTATTTTAACCACAGTGTGGCCTATAAATCTGTTTATTGTACAAACTGTTGCCAAGTGGGCTGAATCATACTGTATAGGCAACCAGAATCATAAGAAGTAATTCCTTATTTTATTCTTCAGTGACATTAAGAAGACTTTTATATACAGTCAGTAAATATAAACAAAACGGTACTTACACAATTGCTGCAGGTTGCTCATACCAATGGATGGATTACAAACAAGAAGCAGGTAAGGTCTTTAAAATATATGTGTATACTAAGAGGTCACAGATGTGCAGTATGCATACATTTAAAATACTGCATAGATGGAATTCAGTTCTGTGTGAATTCAGGTTTGTTTGTTACTATCCAATATGTATTTGCAGTGATAATGCTTTCTATACAGAAGTTCATTATCCCAAATCTTATTTGTTTTGAATTTACACAGCACAACAACATAGACTCTTTAGTATTGATGTGAAAAACATTCATTATGAACATACCGTTTATGATGTATTGCCATCATTTTCAGAATTTATTTATGGTAATGTAAGCTAACAGACGGTAAACAAACAACAATGTATGTAACGCATATAGAAAACTGGTAAACAACTAGGAACTATATTTCCATTGTTAAGAGACACCCCACAGTCAACGAAATGAGCCGTGCGCTTCCCTCTCCTTACAGAAATGATACTTGATACCAGTTTGGATCAAAACAATCACAAAGGCATAAGAAGCCAATTCAAATAACTGTCACACCACAAGTCTTAGGAAGAAGTTTCCAGAAATGTATGTATTTATTTCTGATCTGCATTCTTTATTTTCATGCTGGATCTAGCTTCTTAGACTCTGACAGGCCAGATAATCAGGACTTCATTGCAAGCGATGATGTCAGCACAATCGACAGCAATGTAAATCCACACGTTAGCATGGAAGACGATTTATCCACTCAGGTGACAACGGAAGAAAAATTAAAATCTGAAGACTGTGTAAACGGCAGCAAGGTATATAAATTATTAGGGCTTGTATATTTTAAATGTGACCTTGTCACAGAGACGGCCGAAGTGGGCGGCGTCAGAACCAGGAAAGGTAAAGCAATACACAAAACACAGGACGGATGAAATGAAGTGATGAAGACGCCTGTTGGCGCCGGTTTAATACAAAATAAAAGGTTTACACAAACACGAAAAACACAGGACACGGCACTCTACGCCAAAATAAATAGACAAACAAAAACAGACTAAACTTAACACAACGGTGCACGGACAGACACTGACAAACACGGTGAGCAGATACTTTGTTATTATTATTACTACTTTACTTATTTCCTCCGTCTCCAATCCCGTTCTCCGCTCACCGAACACCCAACCCCAGTATGTGGCAACGTGCATCTATATATACTATTGTGCTGGGATTCAATTACCAATTAATTATTCACTTGAATCCCAGCACGTGAATTAATAAAGTGCAATTCCCCGTGCTCACATATTACTACATTTTACTTGCACGTGAAGTGCTGTGCAATCCTCGTGCCTAAATACACATATACATTTTTAAACACTCGTGTTACACAGACCCGTTTATATCCCGTGTACCAATGTCTATACACCAACATTTAAACACACCACACGCAACACATAACAGATAATATACACAGGGGCGGGCACTTTGTTACAGACCTCTAAATAGGTTATTTACTTTCCAACTGACTTGGGTTTTCATAGGTAAAATGAAGAGAATAATAACTCTTAAAGGTTCTCCTAAAAGGGGAATGTTCCCAGATTTTGAAGGTATTTTATTCAATGACAAATGCTTGTATTATGATGTCGTGTAAGTCAAAATGTTTGCCATTGAATTTTAACATTTCTAAATGTACCCCTGTTGAATGGTTTACAATTATAGATGAGACGCTACTTTAGATAATGCTGTTTACAGTAATATTCTCATGCTAACCAAACAAAAATGTAACCAAATACCAGGCAAACCTAAGAAGTAACAAGGTTACAGAAACAAGAGGAGTCCTGCTGTTTAACTGCAAAGCATCCTATTCGGTTTGATTAAAAAAAGACATACAAAGAGACTCAGTGCTGTAGCTAATCATTTTATTAGAATGCCATCAGTCTCTTTAATGGCATGATACACACACAAAGACAGAAATGGAAAATGTGACAGGGAATATCAATGGAACAAGTTGTCTCTGTGAAGTACAGCACAGACACCTGATTTTAAATCAGGTTGGAGGCAAGGTTTACTGTTTTTTTGACCTGGCTTTAAGGAGAGGGTTTCTTTTTTGGAGATCAATGGATATCCCCATTTATTTCGGACTGCTTTCTGCGCAGAGAGAACGCCTGATTTTAAATAGTTTATTTTCAAGAGCACTCCTGCTGTAAGTCTATGTTAAGCATACAAACAGCTATTTTTCTTCTGGTACCATGACAAACATATGTAAATATTCTAGTAGTTTATTTTTTCGTTAAAATCATATTTTAACTAACATTAAAATCCCTGAAAATTTGGGCTTGAACGTGCTTCAAAATTGAGCTCACACTATGCTCACGTTTCTAAATTAACTAAAAGAAAAACAAATATTAGAATTTGACACTGGAAAATATACAATGTGGTGTCTCTAAAGAAAAGGGTCAGTTTCTTGACTTCCAAAGTACTCTCCAGACTTCTCCCAGACTTTTGAAATTTAAAACTGTTATAGCATGTGTGTTTTCTTTTCTTTTTAGAGGAAAATGGTCTAAAATAAACCTAGAACTTGGTTAAATGTGAATAATGGTAAGACATTATAGCTCATTCACTGTAATTTTTTTTGCTCTTTTTATCCCCCCTTAAAAGCACCTTGGAAAGTTCCGAAGGGCAGTTCTCGTTGTTCAGTTTGTACGAAGCATGATCAGAATGTACAGGCAAGTATCACCAACTTGAATTCCTCTGTTGTTTATTTGAAGTTTTTTTTTTTACTTCAAAAGCTATTCACAAAAGTGTATACACTGAATATATGCTATGAGACTGTGTCTACAATATCGAAAGGTTTAATGAAGCTTGAAAGAACAAACTGTAGAAAGGGTATCGCACACAAACATGCAGTATCTGTGTTTGGATTTCCCCCTGTTTTTTGGAACAGATACAGTTCAAAGGCCTGTTAACCCACATGAGCCAAAGTTCTACCAGATGCTGCCTGCTGATATTCTTTAAATGTATGTTTATGCACCTTCTGTTACAAACTGCTTGTTAGCATTGCCGTGCTCCAGTGTTGCATTAGAAATTTTGGCAGGGTCAACAATATTACCACAATACTGAACATTGGGTAAACTGTGTAAAAAAAAAAAAAAGGTAGGAGTCAAAAACCCATATGTGCATTATTGTCAAAGTGCTATCTGAAAACTTCCTTGCTGTTCTAAATGTTTTTAGAAATCATATTCTTTGGTATAACTATAGCTGCAGTACCCCAGAATAGTTATGATCAAAGTTGCTGTAGTTGTCATAGAGTTGTCATTGTGTACATCAATTCAATCTATAGTGGTATTTCTGTCAGAATGGTGTGTTCATTGATTTGTGCTGGTTTTTCTTGGTTCGGTTCTGCACGCTGTATCTTCTACTCTCCAATGGACAATAATAATAGAGTAATCATAGTGGACCTTTTTTATTTACTGACATGCCAGTGCTTAATGAGTTCTCCTGATTGTTTGTCTTTCTAATTTCTAATTACTCCACATTCACGTTGGGCCTGGCTGGAGTTGATGAAGCCTGTCACTGCTGCTGCGTACTGCAGCTATTTGCACAGTGGTGACATATTTCTTTATTCATTTGTGGTGGATAATTACCTGGAGGATGCCTCCTGTTCTTGTTAATTTGTTTTCATGTTTGAATGTGCACCAGTATGTCCTGTAGAGATTCTTCAGAAAGATCAGTGGCAAATGATCACAACAGTGCAGAACTGCGAGTTCTCTCAGCACCCAAATGAAATCCAGTCCCTCAAATAGAGACCCCTAACCTCCTCCGTTGTTAAATGTAATTTCAGTGCTGTTTAGAACAAAACACTAAACTATTTCTATATGTTTTCTCTTTTAGAGACTATGCAGCATCCAGAGCTGAGCTCCTGTCCTTCTCTGAACTCACCACTGCTGGAAAGATGAAAAAAAGTGACAATCTTCTCTTTGACATATCACATTTTAAAGCTACCAATGAGGTATGCTATATTTAATATGTATCTTATTGAAATATATACTTTTTTTTATCTTAAAGTAATAAGAACGAACAAAATTATTTCATAAAATGCCTTAGCCATGCGCCTCTGCTCATTATATAGGGCTTAAATGTGCATTTTGTAAAGAAAAAATTCTTATAACAAACATCTATTTCAATTTCACAACATGCTAGCTGATACTACCAGAAAACTAAAGCAAACTTTAGGCTGGTTTGTAGTCATTTCACCTGAAGAGTGGAATTGTCCCCACCTCTTTAACGATTTCTTTCCTGTTTAATAACCAATCAGCTGCTTCCCTTATTGACTGACTTGCTTTCAGCCAATAACATGCTTTGACCCAGATGACACTGCTGAGGTGAAAGTGTGAAAAGATAGCACAAGAATAAGGTTTAGAAAGTGAGAGAGCTTCCTTTAACTTAAAGTAGTACCAGATATTATGTTTTAAAATGAAAATGCATGTGTGGTATAACATGTGTTTATTTCAAAACTGCACACTCGAGACCTATGTAGCTAATGGAATTGCAAAATGTCTAAGATTAACAGACTTATTTTTGTTAGTTACAATTACTTTAAGGTTATCAACAAACATATTGTAGGAGAACATGTCCCACACCATACCAATCCAATCAGGAATACAGGCCCTAATAAAGCAGCTTAGAAACTCAAAATCCGTAGAATATGACACAGCGTGCATGTGTCGTTCATCTTCCTCAGGCTAAAGGAAGTGTGTGGCGAAAACATGGTATAGCTAAAAAGGACGGGTTAATCACGCCAAAAAGTTGAGCAAATTCACCAAAAAATTATGTTTTGGGTTGGTTTTTTTTGCATGGCAAGAGAATTAAAATTCAGTTGAAATACAAGTTGAAGACTTAAAAAATAAGTAGCAGGGTTCCAGAAAATACAGCGTTACACGTCCCCACGTGTTGCTACAACTGTTTAAATAGCACACCTGTAATTTTCTCTTTTCACTGTTAACATCCTGACAACTTTTTACACTTATAACTTCAAAGTGTGTTTCAAAGCTATTTTCAAAGTGTCTGCTCTAGTGTACTGATAGTGTAAAGATCATTGCCCAGATTGTCAAACAGGTAACACAGCAATAAAGATCCATGATGTGGTACGGAACAAGAAAGCCAGAGAGCTTGTTGTTATGTTTTTTTTTTGTTTTTGTTTTTGTTTTTAATCGCTCTTCCTGCAATTGATTTAGAGGACAGATCTCACAGTGCACTAGGGCAGCCATTTTGAAAAGAGCTTTGAAAAAGTGTAAAAATTTGTCAGGATGTTAACAATGAAAAGACAAATGACAGGTGTGTTATTTAAACAGTTGTAGCAACACGTTGGGATGAATAACACTATATTTTTCAGAACCGCACTACTTCCTCTTCAAACTTTTGAAACTGATGAAAGTAAGCAAATGTACTCAAAATCTACTTAGCAAGTTTTTAAAATCAGGCCCTATATTTCTTTGTATTTGTTGTCAAATTACATTTTTAACAGTGAATAACTGTCTAGTTGTGGTCTTGAAAATTCCTACTGGTGAATAGACTAAACTTTTTACCGCAGAGAGAAATCAATAATGAGGTCAAGACCATCCTGTCAAGTCCACCACAAAACCGAACCAGGGAGGGTATCAAGTTGGTAAGAACAGTTTTAATAGTGTGTCTACACCTATGTGATAAACACAGGGTGCATCAACTGTATGAGGACAGTCTTCTGAGTGAATAAAATCAGAGATAAAGTCAAGGATGTGATGCTAGCATGAGAGACTGTTGTTTCCAGGTACGCATGCTCTTGTTATACCTATTATATAACAGACCGCTGTTGCTATGCTGTCAATAGATTATTTATAATATTTGTTTATTCAAACTATTGGAGCTGGAATCCTGCTTTCACTTGTCATATAATGAAGTATCACATGTCTAAGACACACATTTTATTGCAGCACATGCAAAGTCATACATTATATTTACACACAATAATCTGGAAGGAAGTCAAGAAAAGTCAACACAATAGTTTACATTTAAAAACTGATTTTAAATTCTAGTCTATAACGATGCATGAAACCAGATATATGTATCAATGACTGATCTCTGCCTAAAGTGATTCAAGCTTCCTTTGAGTAAAAACAACAATATGCTGTACCTTAGCCAGTTTTTGCCCTGGTCTGGTTTATGACCATTTTACGAACAAGTTTAACCAAAAAACAGGAATAGATAGGTTTTCAGCCATAAAGATCTGGGATTTATTTATTTTTGGACAAAAGTAGGTTATGAACAGATTAAAACCTATTTTTGTCTTATTGCTAGGCAACCCTGTCCTTGCGAACGGCAGTTGATACTTTTGCAGAGTACCCCATACACATGCAGGAGAAACTGGCACAGGTTGGCTGGTATGAAAGGTATGCTTATGAAGATTATGGAAGACCCAAAAGACCAGGTGCCACATTGACATGTATTTACTGCCATGTAATGTTTGTAAAACCGACAAAGTTTTGTTTTCATTTTAGAAATCAGGTAAACATGGTGGTAACTGCTTTGTGAAGTAAGGCCCCAGGTTTTTGTTTGAACTATGTTCTAAATTATTTAATTGAACCAATTAAACCTGCACCACAAAATATATTTACCTTTGAAGAAATGTAAATGGTAGAAATGGCCCAGCCTTTTGTTTCATCACATGCAGTCTTTATTATTGTCAATATTACTAATTATCAATATGTTAATGTAACATTATTCAGCAGATTTTATTCAACTTTATAAAGCAAAACTAGTTAATTCTATAGGGTGATGTAAAATATTTGGTCATAGCTATAGAGGTTAGCCAGGAGAATAGCATCTTAATTCCAGAAATGTGCAATGATATTTATCAGTTTTTGTTTCCAAGCTTCTGTTGTGAACTGTGTGGGTAAAAGCCAATCTGATTGTAACTTCCCTTACCTGTTGTTGCATTTATTAAACAATTCATCTTTACTGTGGATGCACAGTGTTGTTTAATCAAAAATGATTGCTTTGATTATTTTTTGTAAAGTTTTGGTCCTGGCAGAGTCATAATCCGTGAAGGACATGTTCCTCAAAACTTCTACTTGATCCTGTCTGGCACAGCACTGGTCACTAAAACCTCCATCAACAAGCAGACAGGAGAGCCCTTTATAAGGACTGCTGCCTTCCTGAAGAAAGGAAAAACCTTTGGGGTGTGTAGAATACTTAAAAGCAAGAAGCTGTGCTTCTCAATGCGCTTTAGCACTTATTTAAGGATTCATTTTAAGAGTGACTGTAACATCTTTTCTGAGTTTACAGAATGTTTTGAAACACAAACATAAACTACCTTTAGAAACAGCATAACCTTGTGAAATGGGACTAGGGCCCAGGATTTCTGTACATGGGTCATAAAGCTTTTACTGTGTTTGGCTTCTAACAACAATCCGGTCCAGTTTCTTGAATATCAATCTGTTTTATAAGAAATAAAACCTATTTTTAAATAAACTGTGTCTTTCTATCTGCCGCCAGTATTCATTATTAATTAAAGAGTGTAATTTATGCAGGATGTGGCTATCTTGAGTGGCGCTAGAAGAAATGCTACAGTGTTGTGTCACAACACTGTCTCACTGCTGTCTGTGCCACGACAAGTAAGTTAAGAGGCTGTTTAATTTGTTATTTAACAGGGTTTATTATCCTCTCCGGGGGATATAGCAGAAACAGATCTACATACAGCATGTACATGTGCATGTCTGTATGTAAATAGTCACTTATGTTGCATACCTATATCTAGAGAACCACTTGTCAAATTGTGATGAATGTCATGAGCGTGCTTGTAACATCAGTTTCCAATACCTCCAAAGCTTTTTACAGCCCTCAATAAATGGTGCATGCAATATTCTGGATGCAAATCATTTCCACTAAAAATACTCACAGCTGTTCTTTTTCTAGGATTTTATTAACACATTCATGAGCCATGAAGCCAACGAAGAGCAGCATTTTATTACATTTCTGAGAAAGATCGAAGTTCTCTCAGGATGGCCTGTGGAAAACCTTTCCAACAACAAACCTGGGATATGTATTCACACCTTCTTTCGGTAAATATGTACCGGGTAGGCTAGATCTAATATTCTTATCCCCAGTTCCTTCTTCAAGCATAGTGTTTGAGAAACTAGTTTCTTACCGTGCATGTAATTCTGTTGAACATGTTTATTGTTGGAAGGTATTGAACAAAGCCCATCTAAAACGTGTTCATTTCATAACAAGAAATGGTCCTTTTTTTTGTCTGTACATTGAGTACCAATTTATGCCAATTCATTTCTGCATTGAGAGATTTAAAATGTTTATTTCACCTTGGGCCGCGTAATCAGAGAACTTGCACAGTCATAGTTAAAAGCCAAGCTAGTGAATACATTCTGTTCACTTTTACTATTTTTCAATTTTTAGGCGAAATGCAGTTATCTCTAGGGACACAAAGGCATCATCCAAGATCTATATCATCAAAACTGTAAGTGAACTTAATGCTTATCATGTAATGTAACCTGTTTTTAATTTTTCTTTAGTTTTTAAGTTTTCTGCCCTACAGTAAAGAACCTGTGTGGTTTTATTATATGACAAGTGGAATCTCTCTGCCATTCACTTTCATTGTCTTGTCACCAACAGTACTGTATGATTTAACATTTTCCTCATTTTCAGGGTACAATACGAGTTCTTAAAACGCTGACCTCTACTAAACCCCATCTCCCTGCTAAACCCTCTTCAATCAGTGAGTATAGACAGAAACACTACAAACTATAGGCAGCACTGAAACAGTTTCTACCTCGCTCTATTTAAAATGTTGTAATGCTAATCATTTTACAAAAAACTATACTTTCAAACCACTGTATTTGATATTTACAGGTGGCAATCGGAAATACCAGAATATAGATAAGCAGTCAGAAGAAATGCATGCAAAGGTACTACTTTGCTCCACTGTTTTATGGTTGCTGGTAATAGTATAGATAGTAGTTCTTGTAAAATGTTGCATAAGTACAGTGAATGGCACCAGAAAACCAGAACAGCAATTAGTTATCCTTCTTCACCAATAATATCCTTTTCTAACAGAAAGCAGTAAGGACTAAGACTAGCCTTCCTTCCAGAAAGAGTTCCAGAGACGTGGAGTTCCTCTTGCCACTGCTGCGGCAGGGACCGCCAGCTTTAGAGGAAAGAGCTGATCCACCTGCTCCATACACTAGCAGTGTAGCTGCTCCCAAAGAAGCGAGCTCAACAATACATGTCGAGGAGGCTGGATCACAGATTTACATTCATGTGCAGACGCTTAAACCTGGAGATGTGTTCGTGAGTACAGTTCCCATTGCCAAATCAATGGCCTAATGTTGGTACTCTATCTTTTTAACAGGATTTTAACTTAACTCAATGCAATTTCAATCTTGAATTTCAAGTAAATACTCCAAGGTTTGAAATCCACCAGACCATAAGGAAATATATGTCTTCCAGGGTCTGGTTTATCTGCTGTTTGAAGACACATTTGGTATGACACTGATATCTGAGGGAGCAGAATGCATCCTGATCTCAAAGGATTTCTTTAAAAAATATACAGATGATGCATATCTCTGTAAGCTGTCCAAAGTGGTAAGTAACCCCAGTACTGGTAATACCATTACTGATTGTACACTTTAGCAACTAATGGTGATCCACACACATTTAAGTCCCTTCCAGAGGGCCCTATTCACAATACACCATGAGTCATTTTAAGACTCTGTTTTGATAAATTAAATACATTTGGATATCAAACTGTATGTGCCAGTAGCTCACCAACATCCACTGTAAAACTCCACGGTGTAAAGAGGCAATTTTATTGTTTGTGGGTTTGGCGGATGACCTTTAGTTCTCCTGAGCTGCTGTGGGGATTTCTGCAGTGAGGGAACTTAATTTGACTTGCAAAACTGGGGAGAAAAACTGGAGTAAAATAATTTGGCACTTAAAAAAAAATGTATGAAATAATATCATACTGTATTTCATTAATCAAAATGATCCTTAAATAATTTCCAAGTTAAAGCTGTTAAAGATGTAGGTACCCCACAGTTTATTATAGACTGGAATTAGAATTGCCCAGCAAAGAAAGCATGGGGGGCATCTATAATCGCTTTCAATGGTCTGTTCTGCGTTTTGAGCTCGTAAGTAATTTATTGAGACTGGTGTTAAATTTACCTGTGTTCTAAGGGCTATTTGACAAAGTGACACCCCTGTAATATTTTCACACGCTCCATAAAGTGTTCTGCAAATGATCATGATTAAAACAAGCTTCAAGAAACATTTATTGAGTTAACAATGTATTCTGTTCTGGCTCAGTCAGTAGAACAAAGTTATTTTAAAGACATTACAGTCCTTCAGTGGAAGAGGTGATGAAATGTACAATATCACAGGCTGACTGCATGCTTCTGTGATATTTTATCTCGAGGAGCAATCCATTTCCTTTTGAAAATTGTTTCCATTTATCTACTGATTAACTATAGGATCTGGCATTACTGTGGATTAGATCTGGAGTTACTGTGGATTAGATCTGGAGTTACTGTGGATTAGATCTGGAGTTACTATGGATTATCAGTGCTCATACATTATTTATGCACACAATAGCCTTTTGGAATTCAGTGTTTCAAACTAAAATGAGATAAAAATGTAAAAAAATTACGCAATTGGCTTGCACACAAACTAGTTGTCCGTGCCCAAATTGTACAGTGAAAAGTTCTGGGGCTGAAGTGAATTATATACATCTTTCAGGGTGTGGGTATTTAGATCTGCCATTGTTTAGATCATTAAAATAGACCCCTGTATCTGCAGCAATCAGATTCTGAATATTGGAATCACAATGGATTACACAACATAGCATGCTTACACTGCAGTGATCCGAAACAAGACAACTGTAATTGTTTGTTATATTTAAAATAAATAAATAAATAAATAAATAGATAATGAAGCATAATGTTTTGGCTACGGCTTTAATCAGCATGTGAGATGTTGGTGAATGGAGTGTTTTCATTTATAATGAGTGCAACATTAATATTTTTATTGTCCAGGTCCAGCCTTACCCCTCAGAACAGGCTCTACAGAAACAACTGCAAGAATACATCAACTGGAGCGCATTCAAATCTTCATTAAACAGGCCACAAAAGCTGCATGCAATCTTAACGTGAACAGATGTTGAAAAATGAGCACAGAACAAACATATTGGCTAAACAGAACCATCAACAAATGAGCTGTTAGTGTGTGTTTATATATATATATATATATATATATATATATATATATATATATATATATATATATATATATACCCCCATATTTACTATTATCTGTTATTTTCTGTTGAATAATTTAGATATCACCATGTTAAGTACCTCCCCCAAACTTTGCCTGAAAAATATTTTAGAAAACCTGTTATGTGGCTCTGAGTTCTCAGACCCAGATATCCTTTCTATTGATAAGATTTTAAAAAGGCTGAATAACACACCATTCATTATTAAGAGAATTGAAAAAAAAAAAAAAAGTTTTTGGATAACTTGCAGTCTTTTGCTGTTGTGGAACAAGATTGTTCATGTTTACTCAGACTCCCAGTGACATTCATTTAACAGCTGATAAACTTTCAGTAAATTAGTAATGACACATTGGTGAAGTGCATTCATTTCAAACTGCTGCTTCTTGAAAAGGGGTCCTTCACTTTAAATTTCTAGCCCAGGTCCACCTTCTAAATCCAGAAAGTCGTGTTATTAAGTATCTTAGCACACTGCTGGTGCAGTGTACATAACAATATGGGTCAGGAAAGGCCCTTACACAGTACGCTAGATAAAGAGATTAATGTGTGGTAAGCATAGTTGCTTAAAACACGTTATCAGATTTGTTTAATAAAACATTAGGAGCTAAAGGTCAGCTTTTCACATCCTAAACACCTACTGTATTGACGTTTGAATAGGAAGATCATTATAGAAAGCTCACAATGCATACATGCCAACAGTCCCTATATGGTTGGGACAGTCCCAATTTCCTAGCAAATGTCCAGCGTCCCGATGCATAGGAAGAAAGTCCCGATATTTACTCATAGACAAAAAATATCATTTATTCTGCACAGTGGAGTTAGTGAAAACCACACGCTGTGCTCTTCCTGCGGCTGACACATGATCACTAACTTATGCAAAGGTAAGAACGCCACATACTGTCATGATGGTCATGTGGTGTTGAACGGGGGGGGGATACGACTATTATATGTATATATATGATAATGAGTGTCATTTCATCTTAAAAAATACTTGTTTCTTGCTGCGTGTTCCTTCGTCAACCCACACAGTGGTTTCAAAATATAACGGACAGTTTTTATATTCATATTTTCATCCTCTGTATCGTTCATCAACATGACTCCACAGCACATTTTTGTAACCTAATTAAAAGTTTTAGCTAAAAAGGCAGCTGAGGGTGGATGATAAAGGCCATGAATTGAGCTTCAGTTTATCAATATCTGTCTCTCATGGTGAAGGAAGCCTTGCAGTGATATTATATTACAAATTAGAACTTAAAAAAAAAAGTTGTGTATTCAGTTGGGTTTGATATAGTTATACTACAAAGACTTCACTCCCCATGAATCCATAATCCTTTCTGTGCTAAGAACTGGGCTTGGAGCCCCTACTGAGAGAAGGTTTCAAGTAGAGCTATTGACTGCCTTGCAGCAATTTACTTTCCCAGACAGATCTATGTGCAATTATGTGACTAGCATCTGCAACAGGAGTCAAAGTCTTTACATATTTCCTGTCTTCTACTCATTCTTTCTCCACAGCACCAGTGAGACAGAGACAATCAGAACTGAAAAAAAAACAATTGCTTAGCTTTTGATTTTTTTAAATTTATTTATTTATTTATTTTATCCCAAAGCACTTTGTAACCACAAATCCTAAAGCATAATACCAAATCCATAGCCTTTTACTGTATTTAGTATAGAAAGGTCTGCTAGACGTTCTTCAGAAAATCTGTATCTGTTATAGTGGTGTGTTTTGCTTTAAGGCAAAAATTGCTGTCATGAAAGTTTCGATAAATAGCTTTGAGAATCTAACCCATTGTTTGTGATTTGTTGTGATAAAGTTTAATTGGCACATTGTGGACTGTATTTAAAGACAAGCGGTTTCGCAACACCTTTAAAACACATTAATCTTAAACATAATCTGGGTGTAATTGCAATAAACATGATTATTAACATTCTAAGGTCAAGGAAAGTGGAATATTTTCAACAGCAATGATTGATTTTGGGTGAACATCTTTGGCAGTCTTAAGCAGTCCAAACTAAGGTGAAATAAATTCAGATAAGCAAAGAAGCAATTCAGTAACTCTGGAGAACACAGCTTCAGGTATTTAGTTGTGTAGTGGGTGGATAATTATGCTAGTGGGGATAATTTGCTACCTACATACAGTCTTGTCTGCTTCTGAGGAACTTGTACTTTCAGTTATTTGCTGTAACATGCCAAATGGCCAGCAGGCTGTTGGTGTGCATCTTAATTAGTGTCCAATTGTGGCTCAAAAGTAGCTTGATAATTTAGTAGCTTTGATCCAATAAGGGGAGTAGGATATGTGTCAAACAGTCCTTCTAGTCATTTCAGTGCCCATAACTAGAACTCAAAAGTCATTTTAAACTGTATTTCAATATACAATGAAAAATGCTTGTATTGCTAAAAATAAAAAAATAATAATAAAAAAAATTAAAATGTTCTAGCTGTGATACATGAACACAGAATAAGATCTGAGGCATGTGGCGAGAATATGTGTTGGCAATTTGATGTTCTTGGTAAATCTTGTGAGATGTTTGACGCTAAAGCTGTATGGCTTCATTCTGTCTTTGTTTATCTTAGTGGCTTTGAGACTGTTATAATAACTTTACCTTCTTGATGCAGGGTCTGAACTGGGTCAAGAAGGTAAAGTCATGAAAAAGATACATGTGGTAGAGATGCACGGTTTACAAACAATCTTTATTCAATTACAGGCTACACACGGTCAACAGGTAACTTCACACGGTTACTGTACAAAAGCAATTCATCTCTATTAACACTATGCAATATATTTTTTCTAGGCCAGGCAAACATGCCACTCCACCAGGACGTCTAGGTTAGGCAAACTTGTAACTGGTAACTACAGGATCCTTCGAATATTCACAGCAATACATTACCAGGGGCAACTCGGCATCTACAGCATTGTCTGCATATTCCAAAGTGAAGTATAAAGTACAAGCATAGAACAAAAAGATCTTCAACTTAAGAAGGGGAACAGTGGTAATATTACTAGTATGACCTTGGATGACAACTCTTTAATCATTTCATTGAAACACTAAAATTAACAACAGATATTCAAATATATTTTTATAATCTACTTTGGTTTTTTTTTTTTTTTTTTTTTATTGTTTATTTTGATGGAAAGGGCATGTATTATGAAAAACTATTAAAATTCACACTTAATCTTTGCTTTTGATTGAGAAATATTGGTGCTGGCTTATTAAAAAGTAATTCTATAAAAAATGAATGTGTGTCATTATTATGCCAGAACTATTCCGGAACAGGACTACAGCGCAGGACCGCACAGCTGAGGGTGTCAGCTGGTAATTTCATTAACAATCTTGTTTCTTTCATGTACTTGAATTTCTACAATGTGTATGTAATGAAATTGCCACTTTCTTCTAAGCTTTGAACACTGTTATACAACCTCCCTGGAGAACAGCATAGGCTTGCTGAATATATATTACTCTACTAGGAGCCAACACAGCCTGCACAAGCCTCTTTCAGTCAGCTATCTGCATTAATATTTGTGAACCTTACCTACATGTAATGCAATTAGCACCTTGGGGAATACACAGAGAGATCAAAGTTTGTTCTGTAATATTTATGAGTATGCTGAATGAAAACCCTTTAAGTTGAGGAATTCCACTGCTTTCAGTGCTATGCCCAGAGAGACTGCTGCAGTATTGTAATGCAAAGGGAGGGATCATTATCTAGACACAGAGGTTCAAACCATCTGGTCCACATGTCTTGACAAAGTCATTATGGTTGTAAAAGTACTGTAGAGTTCATGGTGTAGTTACTGGCCTTATAATACATACTAGTTTCCAGAATCTTTCTCAGTCATTGTGTTTTATTGCTTTTCTCCCTGGAACAGTGAAGTTGAAACCATGTAGAATATGATTTATGACAAGGGTGAACAATCCCAGTCTGAAGAGTCTTTCACTTCTAAGTGAACCAGGTCAAATTCAATAATTCACTTTAGTTGTTAAATGAATTGGGGTAAAGCTTTTTGGACTGGAAGTGCTAACATTTCCCATCCCTGCTTTACAGGCTCTTTTTGGTAACACTTCAGTTATAAACAAGCAATCATTAATCTATTAATCTAAAAATTACATTATTATAATTTATTTCTTAGCAGACCCCCTTATCCAGGGTGACTTACAATTACAAAGGTATCATGTTATTTTTACATACAATTGCCCATTTATGCAGTTGGGTGCCTTGCTCAGGTGTGCAGTGGTGTCCCCCACCTGGGACTGAGCCCATGCCCCTCCAGTTGAGAGTCCAGAGCCCTAACCACTACTCCACACTACTGCCCCAAGTATTAGACTTGTTTTATAAAGTTCACCCCCACATGTTGCTACAGCTTTTTAATGTACCTGTAATTTTTCTTTTCATTGTTAACATCCTGACAACTTTTTACACTTATAGCTTTAAAATCTGTTTCAAAGCTCTTTTTGAAATGGCTGCTTTAGTGCACTGTGGTTTGAGATCTGTCCTCTAAATCAGGCTTTCCCAATCCTGTTCCTGGGGACCCCTGTGTCTGCTGGTTTTCATTCCAATTGAGTTCTCAATTACTTAATTAGACCATTTTAATTGTTTGCAGCTTTTAAACAGTTGGAGATTTCAAGTTAACTATACAATTTTATACGTAAGTTGAAATTGGCAATTTGTAGGAGCCGAGAACAATTAAAAAGGTCTAATTAAGCACTTTATTAGTTCAATTAAGGGTTTCATTAAGTAATTGAGAACTCAGTTGGAATGAAAACCAGCAGACATAGGGTCCCCCAGGACCAGTATTGGGGAACCCTGCTCCAAATCACTGCAAGATCAATTATAAAATAAATAAATAAAAACTTTTTACATTCATAAGTAGTCCTAATAAAATGAATCAGTTTAGCCTCAGACTAAATCCTAAATTACATAATCACTTAATTATTTATACCTATTAAACTGGAACCAGAGTTACCTTCCTCTGCCAGAAGGTTTTATTGATCAAGTGCAACATTTCAACATGACAAACCAATACAGCTGTACCAGACTGTATAAAATATGTTATGTTTTTTATTTTGAGCACTGACTCAAGTTTGCTAATTTCTCAAAAACAATAGCATAAAAAAAGAAAAAAAAGAATCATTCTCTTCTTGTCTTCAAACCAGAGCCAATTAAAGTGAGAGCCTTATGGTGGGTAAACATGCCATTTATTACATATTTCAAAGTTCAAGATCATCTCAGTTTACTCATAAGGCATGAAAAGATTAATGTCCTTGTTGCCACATTTCTTCCGCAGACCTGACAGTTTGACTGCATTTGTCACTTCTTCAAGAAAGATGCATCAATTTTATTCAGATTTCATCTGTCAATGAGCACCAGATTCATGAAAAGAACTCCTGCTCTGGACCTGTCACAGTGTTTTAAAAATAGCCCAGCTGCTTCTGCTTCACACAATGATGTACTCATCTTTGAACATTGCCAATTTGCAGCTACATTCTTTATCATTGTCACATCCTATGACAGTGCAGTGTGTTTTTGTATAGGCTGAACATTTTTCAGTAGCATTTTGTGCCTGCCGGTGCTTCATTTACACACATATACAGTAGTCAGCCGTGTATCTGACTGTGGCGGGACCACAGTAAGGGCGGGTATGTAAAAAGTCGGATAAATGAATCCTGTTTTAAATACCATTCACAGCTGTAACAATTACTATAGTCACACAATTATTGTTTTGAGATTCAACTTTTATTAGGGAGCCCCCCTAAATCCCTCGTTTAAAAAGATACAGGGTATTAATGCTTCTGACAAAAATGCATTATTTAGTAGACATTCTCATTTGACTTTAGTGGTAATGCTTTATATTAAGGTGCTGCTTAATAATGTTTTATAAATGCTTAATAACTATGTTACAGAGTATTAATACAGCATTATAGATGGTTAATTACCATGCAATAGCCATGTAACTAGGAATTAATGTAACTGCCTGTTACATATTGATAAGAAAAACATTGAATTTCCAGTTTGGCTCAATTGCAAGCATTGCAGAATGTGTATAAGGCGAGACTGACAATTATTAGTGATGCATGGCTTGAGAGGTATGCTGTCAGGGGAGTTTGTTTAGTTTTTGGCTGTATTTTTTTAAGCAGGTTGCACATGATTTGTTTCTGCAACATAACTGATGTCATTGAATGTGTTTTTAAGGGAAGATGAATTTCCACCATCTGTACGTTAAACTTAGCAGCATTGGGTTTTCTAGCTACTTTAACTTACTAACTGATTCTACTAAATTATGTTTTAAGTACTTTACAATCAATGCTCAGTTACGCTCAGAAATAAATTATATCAGCACTCAAGCATTGGAATTGTTAATACTTTAAATATAAGAGGTCTCCGCAGAGTATTTTACTATTTTTCATTTCAATCCTATCAACAGAGTTTCATAGAGTAGAACACTTTCATTAGGGAAGATGTACTTGTAATACATAAAATGGTGTAACGGGTTTGTTCCTTATTTTATTTTCTGAAGGCAAACGGAATGTGTGACAACTGCTCAAAGCACTCTACAAAATGTCCTCAGCTAATGGTATGAACAGAAACACACTTCCCTTCAGAAGAAGTTAGAAGAATATATCTAATTCATGGTGATGTTCACAATTCTCTGAACATGTACAGAACACGTCAGCTAAACTCATGTCAGTGCTGAATATTGCTTCCATTTTAATTTTAAGGAAAACGTTGTAATAAATGGTATACAGGTAGAACGATAAAGAATTTAGGGTTAGGTTTAGGGTTATATATTGTATTATGCTTTCTACATACTGCAACTGCCTCATTAAATTGAACCAAATTATCTAGGTGGATGAAGGCACCAGACCAAGTAACCAATGTGGCCCTATTAATGTTTGTTCCCATCAAGGCATGTCTCAGGTAGATTCTAGTAGGGTCTAGAACAGTCTATATAGTACTCAGGTTACATTAAATATGTTATAACTAAAGCTGTATGTACATTTTCTTATCTCTCTTTTAGTTTTCCAGACTTTTTGATGAAAGCTTTTGGTTTCTGCTCCCCATTTACTCCCTGTGTTATGTGACACACTAGCCCTTCTGAAGTAAATTACAGTTTTGTGACAGAATAAAGAATAACAAGGAACTTGTGATAATGTTGTTATGCTAATGAGAAGAAGGAGCATTTGTATTTGTAAAACTTTGGTTATTGCACCTGTCATTTGATGAGCATATGCTTTTTTAAAGACACTTTCTGTTCACAGTTTGATAATACTCTTACACACACCAACATTCACGCACGCACGCACGCATGCACGCACACAGATAACATCTGGATTAGCTTGGGGATAATCAGATCAAGCTCTTATAAACCATCTTTCTGACAGCAGGTTCATTAGTCAACTGTTTTCAAATCTAGATCAATACACAGACTGGTGGCTTTTATGGAACACTACTTCATACCACTAGAGGGCATACTTAACACAGCATTATCTTCAGCTCCCCTAACCCCCTCCCATTATTTAATTAGAGGAGTGTGTCTGCACAGTTTCATAAGGAATTCATGCAGAAATGCGGAGGAGCAAACACGATTCAATTAAGTGATGACTAAATGATATCCTAAACTAGAAATGAAGGTATTTGTATGAAATATCTTGTTACGCTATCATCTGATCGTTCACTCTTTCATTATCATGTGCAAATGAATAAGAAACGGAATACCTGAAACATTTATATTTGTGATTTTTGCTGTGGTGGAAAGCGAACGTTTTTCACTCATGTTCTAGTGTTCACCTGTTTTATCTTACTAGTAAACATGCTTGCTATACAGTCTAAGAGATGTATCTCAAAGGACCTGAAATGTGATTTCAATGACTCAGCCCAGGAGTGTTCTATGGAGGGCCATCCGGGTCAAAAACGTTCACGCAGCACACGTATTTATTTGGACCAATCAGAACACATAAAATAGTATGTGTTCTAAATAAATTTAAATGAACTACACATTTTTGTATGTAGGGCCTTGCAATTTTACATTCATACCTACGTAGTGGCTGGTCATTTTACAGTCATGCAGTGTAATTGCAAGAGCAGCCGATCACCTTCGGGATGACATCTTTTTAATTTCAGACATGAAATACACTTACAAAAATCAAGAATATGGAAAATTTCAAATCATGGTGGCGAGAGATTTTCTTCTACAGTGCAGATTTGTTCAGTGTTGCCGACTTCTTGAGACAGACAATGGTGACCGTGACACGGTTCAGTTTGTATTAACAATGTACACAATCAGAATATATTTGTAATTATATTTCGGTTTTACACTAAAAGTGTAGTGGAATAAAGTCAGTCATGAGCTACTAAAGCCTGAGAATGCAGAAAGCCTTATGCCATGTACTTCACCTTCCTTCTTCTAGAGGGGTCAGTCTGACGCAGGGGAGTCAGAAATAGAACTCCTTGGCCCAGAAGGCCTTGGGTTTGGCGACCAGCTTAGATGGCCTAATTGTTTAACTGTTTTGACAGGTGTCTACAACAGGGGTGATTGTGAGCCCTTTAAAAAGGGACAGGGTGAACCCATTGTGGAGGGGTACAGAAGGAGAGTGCATGTGGCGAGAGAGAGAGAGAGAGAGAGAGAGAGAGAGAGAGAGAGAGAGAGAGAGAGAGAGAGAGAGAGAGAGAGAGAATGGCTTAGCCATCCCATGTTTAGTTAGGGACGTGTGACAAGGCCTTTTGCTTTGTTTGTTTTTTTTTTTTGTTTGTTTTAAGGCTCTGACGGTTGATGCTCGTCTCGGAGGGTCCGGGTCTGTTCATCTTTCACTAGACTTTACCCAATACCAAGTCCATTTACCGCCATGAATTGGACAGGAATGGCAGGTGTAAGGTGATATTTGAAACGTGTATTATATAACTCCTTTTTGACCCGGATGTCCTTCCATAGTTTTCAGCGGGGGTTCTCGTACCTCTGGGGGGATTTCATTTACCGCCATGAATTGGACAGGAATGGCAGGTGTAAGGTGATATTTGAAACGTGTATTATATAACTCCTTTTTGACCCGGATGTCCTTCCATAGTTTTCAACGGGGGTTCTCGTACATCTCTGAATACATTTCTTACTTGCAAAAGAAAAACAAAGGAAGAAAACACTACAGAGAGTGCAAAGCGACAGAAAATTATACTGAGTCCCTTTGGATCATTTTATGTTGTCTTTAATAAAAAGTTATTATAGTTTTATCTTAAGGTTAATGTTTTTGATGTTGTAAACATTTTAAATGACACATAATTGTCTTGAGATTGGAAGCAAATGGTAACATAAATATAATAAATATAATAAATATTAACAGTGCATGCAGACTATTTTGGATTATTAATAATGACATTGCAAAGGTGAACGTGTGTTTCCAGTGAGATTCTCAAATTCTGTGCATGCAAAGACTTTTTATTAAAAATGTTAAGAATTCTGTTGTGACTTAAAGTATATATAAAATAAACAGGGATCATTTTCATTTGTTAATCAGATTATTCTGCCTTCATGTTACATTTTCTTTTTTTAATTATTTGCTGCTGTGTCCCTGGATCACTCAGATACTGAAGACAGACACAGATGACATCATCAATAGAACAGTCAATAAGAAACTGGGGCACTAGGGATCTGAACTCTTGCTCCTTTGCTTTTTCAGCCTTTGTCATTGGCAAGTAAATTGTAAATCAACCCAAGCCACATTTATAGTTCTGCCAGTTCCATACAGCAGTATATTAAACATATATTATTTATTACCAAATCCACACACTATAATCAAAATGGAATTGAACATCCTTCACTCTCTTACCATATCCTGAAATATACCCAGATATATTGGATATCTATAAAATGAAAATCATTACTCTGTCCTCCACCAGTTATGTTTGTTCTTCATCAATTGTGCGTATAATTGCCCGTGCATGTCTACCATTGTTACTAGACAGCACAGTCCCTAAAGAAGCAACACACCTGGACGGTATTGCACCTGCAAACTGTGCTCGCTGTGCTGAGATAAATAAAACCTGGGAAACTGCAATCCCCCTGTGTCTTTCTCTTAGTGGACTCCTACAACCCTTTTAAAATGCTTTTTAAATTTTTTTTTTTTATAGCCGTCTTTACCTTGCTTTGAACATGTTTGAGCTTGTCTGGGTGAATACAGTAAGTGGGACTTGCCAGTTTGAAATGCCATTTTGTCACTTTATTTTACTGGAATAATGAAGTCTGTTCAGGCCAGGGAATTTTCCAGACCAAATCACAGACAGCTAAATACAGATTTCAAAAATATATGATAATAACTCAATGTCAGAGCAACCACTCCCAGAACCCCTCAACATAATTGCAAACTCATAAAAAGTCAAACTGGTATTTGAAATTACTTTCTCTTTAAAGGAGAGATGACATTAGTGAAAATTTTGTGCTGCACATTTGAAGCAATACCAATATTTCTTTCTGAAGATCCCTCTTCAGTTTTAACCCTGGAGATATCTCTCGGTAAAACAGGGATTTCATGCAGCCTCCGTGTTGCTCAGAAACCTCCAGTCTTGCTTCTAGCTCTTCTAACTCTAAAAGCATTCCTGCCAATTCATAAGCCAGTCATGTATTATGGCCTTGTGGTTTGCTCTGTATCATCAGCTATCCTCTTGAGTTATTCTGAGATTTTTCAACCTTGTTCATTTGCCGAAGTGCAAATGATTCCTTCATGGGTCAAGTAGACCTCACAAAATGTTATTATTATTATTATTATTATTATTATTATTATTATTATATTATTATTATTAAGAATAATGTACACCCAACGAATAAGGCTGTAAATGATGCTTTTTGTGCTACCAAAAACCTGAGATTACAGCCTTACTTAGGGTGTACTTTATTTGTTAATACTAGTTGTAAATGAATTGATTAATTTATCTAGCATCTCACATTTGAATTAATCTGAATATGTTTTCAGATTAATTCAACTACTTATTATAATAAAGATACAGTTTTATTTTTTATATAAAACTGCAATTTCTGATATATACTATATATATATATATATATATATATATATATATATATATATATATATATATATATATATTATCAATATATAACACACACACACACACACACACACACACACACACACACACACACACACACACACACACACTGTGGCAGGGCATATAAAATTGTCAGGGGTGGGGTTAATTCTGTCCCTGCCAACAATCACAGGAGTGGCCATTCCCCAATTAGGTAACTGAGTGCTAATTAAGGAGTGGCCACCTGTATAAAAAAGAGGAGAAAGCCTTTGTGTGGGGAGAGGGAGTTAGAAGTGTATACCCCTGTATTTTTTGGATTATAAATGTTATAGTGAATGAATGCCCAGCTTCTATTGTTTTGTTTTATGGGAACCTTTTATTTTGGCCCTTGTGCCAGTTGATTCACGCCTGTGTTTATTTTTTTTTGTTAATAAATGTGCTTGCGAGTGCTTGAACTGCAGCTCCATATTCTTGCTGGTAACAGCTTGGGCCGTGACGCCATCCTGTTACATACATACATACATACATATGTTTCTGCTCAAAAGAGCCAACTTCCCGATGTTTCATTATAATTAGCATACTTTTGCCAACAGCAGAGATACTTAATAGGCTTCTGATGCCACAGCAACTAAATTCCCTTATTTCTATTTAAAACTATTAATGTGTTTGTGATGTCATTTACTACTTAATTAATTACGTAACAAAGAACTATTTCTTCCTATTTAAACCTTCACGCATTCTGGTATTTATTAGTCTATTTAACCATTTATTTTCCTTTATTATTCTGTATTGTACATTATCTCATTTTATTTCTTTTAAAACTACAATATGTTCATTTTTGCTCAAGTGTTGAGCTATTGGTTCATTTGCTTTTTTATTTATATTTGATAGGTGATTCTGTGTGTGTATGTCTGTGTGTTTATGTATATATATATATATATATATATATATATATATATATATATATATATATATACACACACACAAAGGTTCTCAGTTGTCAAATGTTCTAGTTGTCTTAATGCAAAGATAATTATTAACACGCGTGAATGAGAGAAGTACTGTATGGTAAACCATGGTACAGCACAGTAAAAGCATATTATACACATGGACAAATCATGGGAACTATGCCCTTTAACACTAGATGCAACAGCATAACAGTATGGTGTTCTAATAGACAATCATTTTCGAATTGCATAATACACTGCTAGAAAATCACGTGTGCATTAACATAGAGCTAAGCAGAGCATCCCCACGGAAAGAGTAATCTTTATGACTGCCATTATTGAACTTCTCTTGAGATATTGATACTTTCAAGAGCATAGCCGATTTATAGCTGATAGACTATTGTGTTTTCAAAGTGTGCTGAATACAAGCATACACTGGCATAGCTATATTCAATGGGAGTACAAATTAAGCACTCTTAAGGGAGACCATGCAGTGAAGGTACCGTCTTGTCAACAGAGACATCTTTCACTAGCATATCATGGGTCTCTCCCCATTAAGAGGTTCCAGTGTCAAAGAAGCACTGTGTAATATAATAATTTCAACATTGAATGTTGTTAATATTTATTCAATACCCCTCATTATGCAGCTGATGTGAAGATAGTCACAGTGCAAAGGATTGCGGCTGCAAAATCTAAACGGCCTATGTAATGCAAATTACTCAACATGCATAAATAATGAGCTGCAATAATGATAATGAGGCTCAACTGTGCATCGAGTTATTTAGCAGATTCACTTACAGCCCAGAGGTGAGGTGAGTTAGGAGTACAGAGAGCAGTAGGCACTCTAACAGATTTGTGGAGCACGAAAATCAAACCAAACAAAAAAATATGTTAAAGGAAGTGCAGTAATGTTCGCTTGACGCATGCAATTTAGTTATTTGGAAAAGTATCCAACATCAGTTATGCTACCAAAGAAGAAAGAAAGTTAGAGAAAGTTAATGTTGTTGGTATTACCAGGACAGTCAACCATGTGATAAAAAGATGAAATTCATGTGTTAGTTCTAGGATGAACTGCGGAGTGAGACGATAACGCCTTATCACCGCATCTTCCAGCATCCCAAACAAAGTGACCATGGGTTTGAAGATGCAGGGTCTTCTCCATCTTGCCCCTCTCCTCCGAAGGGTTTCCTGCCTGTCCTCAACAAGAGACAAGCATTGCCGCATCAGGAATTGCACCACAGCAGCCATCCTGCTCTTTTCTTCATTTGAATACCGGTGAAAAACATCCTTTACATACACCGCATTTTTAGTGGCTGCATTATGGGTGTTTTGCAGTCACAATTCACTTTGCATGTATCCTCAGTCCCTATATGCACAATATTGCATACTATTCTGTTAAATAATCACATGAGTTCAGCAATTGGATATACAATAAAACACTTCATTAAACAAATTATCCATATGACTTTTGTATGCAAAGGTATTCAAAATAAATGTAAAAAAAAAAAACAATTTTAAAATCTCGATCTAATGATAAATACGTTTGATTTTTTAAATGTTTTTTTTTTTTTTTTATTACAATGTTGTCATATGCACACTTAGTAAGTTTTACATACATTATAAAACAATTGTAATACTTCAGTCATAAACTTCAATAATAAGATACATTTCAATAATAGTGCTACCTGGGATCACTGTATGACTCACTGTGTAATTCATTGTTGCATTTAGTGACCTGAAACAATATTTCTGATGCATTAAATGGGACTTTAAAATACCTTTCCTATGGATACTTCAAATACAATCCTAAAGATAAAAGGTTATTGCCGCTTTGTGGTACCTACTGTACTCCTTGTGCTATGAAGGTCAATTTACTTCAAAGGTCTAAACAAAATCAAACCATATGTGCCCTAGAGAAAAGGAAAGTCATTATACACTTATGTAACAAGAAGCAGCAGTGTAATTTGCTTTTAGATGGAACTGGAAAGACACCACCAGGGCTCATTTCAGGCCTGCTTCAGCCAACAAAGCCTGGCTATGAAGGAGCCTAATCCCATCATGGAGGAAAGACAGTGCTCTGATACCTCTAATAATAGTGTACATATACAGCTCACCACTACATTGTCAACTGAATATAATCTGCATAAGTTTTCCCTTTTTGTTTGAAGATCAATGTTTATAGTAGATCTGAAACTAAGCATTTCCAAAAATAAAATAAAATAAATAAATAAATAAAAAAAACTTACAAATGCTTTGGGAGTTAACATCCATACCTACATATAATGTACTTCCTTTGATCCTCATATTACAAATTAAATTATTTAAAGAACAGTACTAAAAATTACACTTCTTTTTTTCATGGATATTAATTATTGAACAGGAAATTTCATACATATTACATAGAGATTTAAACTTGGCATTGCAGATGCAAGATCAACTTGAATCCTTCAGTTTTGACAGTCTTAAACTAGTATTCCAGACCATTCTAGCTGTAATATTATTTAAAACAGATACTTGTGGCAATGCAATAGATTGCATTTGATATAATAATGCCAACATTTACCCCTAACAGCTTCTCAGACTGAATCCATTAATTCCTTGTCTGCCAAGAGCTGATTTTAGTTTTAAATGTGTATGTGCTATCCTCTTTTATATCCCATTCATTTCAGTAGCATCAATAATATTATTTCCGTTTCTCTCCCACTGTGCCGTTTAATAAAAAAAAAAATGCCTGTAGCATCTTTTACATCAAACATGACCCAAAGCATTTGCAGTAAAGCAAATAAATAAAAAAAAATAAACACATAAATAAATGCACACATAGAGAGTGTCCTCATACTTGTGTTATAATTACAAATATTTATATTTATTTTTTTGAATGAAGACCTGTGACAGAGAGCAAAAGAATCCGAGTCTCCCTTCCGACCTGTGAGGGCACGATATAACAGGAACAGTTGACAGTTCATTCCAGGGTCAGTCGAAAGTCAGCCATCCAAAAAAGGGAGCGAAGCCACAACACTAGAAGTCGGCATTTTACTGCGGTAAGCGATGTGTCAGTCACCGATTGGAGGAGACGTGATTGGATTCGTTACCAAAGGGGGAGTGACTGAAGGTTTTTCAGGGTGTGTGGACGAGCGATCTGTTCCTTTGTTGTGGTTGCGAAATGGAGCACTGAAAGAACCGTAAAACGAAACTGTGAGTGTTTGTATTTGTTTTGTTAATGAAATTGTTAATTAATTTGTATTTAGTAGACAGCTAAAATTCGGGAGCTTTTGCTGTTCCAGCCAGCATTAAAAACCGGATTCCAAATACTGCACGAGTCACAAAATAACTGCGTATTCACCACCAGCACTGGAGCACCGCAAGAAAGGAGCAGAGCCGTGCCTGTATTCTTGTATTATTATTTCGAGACTGAAACGCTGTTTTGCTTAGCTGTGCAACTATACATTGCTGTGCAGTTGCCAGCATTATTATTTAATGGTGCCAAACCGTGAAAACAATTTAAGAACTGTTTGGACCATGAACACTGTTTGTTGTCGTTGTTTGAGCACTGCATCACTGCTATACCTGCACACTACAAGCCACTTTGCCACAGGACCATAATGAAAAGATGAAAATATAATATGGTTACTCCATATCTAAACACATTGTACAGTTTGACACTTTCAACTCAGCCCTTTGTGCAAGTGTTTGTACTCTTCTGGGCATGGGAAGTTTCTTTGTTTTCCATAACTGATAGGGATCCTGCTCAAGTACGGAAGTACTTTCATTTTTGATTATTAACTCATTTAGATAGGGAGGACATATGGACGTTTTACAACTCCATTTTATTTCAAGTCGAATACCTCCGGGAGACACAGGCAATAAACACTACCATCCAGTTTCACACATTCAGAACTCCCTGGCATTGTGCCAATATGTTCTTCATGGTGTATTAAACATCAAAAGACAAACTGTTGGTTTTTTTTTTTTTATTCTGAAGTAGCTAAAACAATTTTTTGTTTTGTTTTTTGGGGGCTTTTTTTTTTTTTTTTTTTTTTTTAAATCAGTTAAGTATATACCAGTAATATTGTCACCACTGACATGCAGCACGTGTAGCTGGATAATGATGGGAAAAAGAGGGATCCACCTAGGAAGTTCAAGTATAGCAGACTACTTGAGAGTAAGGTGTATAAACTGATAGCTTTCTTTAACTTAGTATGGTACTAGATATCTTTAAAAAAATAAAGATATGGTTTCTCAAAACAACACAAGCAAGACCTGGATAGTAAAATAATTTATAAATATGGTATATTATTCTTTAATAAATGGTCTTTTTTCAAGAGGAATCCCTAAAGAAACTGGGTCTGCACACCACACACACACACACACACACACACACACACAAACCCATTTTCTATCAGTGGGAACAGTATAGACGCTTACATTAAAACTTGCGTGGTAAAGGGTGTAAGGGCTTTCTTTTTCAAAGGGTCATGAGGTTGAATTGAACCCGCTATGAGGTTCATAACTGCCCCTCATCAGTAGTGGAAAAGACAGGAAATTACTACAGATCATTCACTGTCAGCCTTGTGAGTCTACAGATTAGAAGTGATGGACACTTCAGACTGGCACCACTGCCCCAGCCATGCATCTGCCCTTAGGCTTTGCAATGGGTAAGATAAAGTGAAAACCTCATTAAAGAAATTGGGAACATCTCTTATGAAATGTGCTACAGATTTTTTATGCAGGTTGCACTGAAGTAAATTTTAACACATCATGGTAGTTTGCATGGCTTCCAGGCATTCAATTTAGTACAAATATACACTATTTGTAAAATTCATACATCGTAACAAATTGGCATAATGTAATAGAGAGTTTAAATATACATTTGAAGGCGAAAAATATTTTGCTATCTGACTTTTCTAGAATTATGGAATCCAAGTTCCTTACATGAGGCACAGTTTGACTGCTATTATGACATCCACCCACTAGGTGGCTCTATATAGCCTTCTCACAATGGCCCGATGAAGTCATACGAGAAAAGTGAAACCTACTAAAGAATTTAATTAAATTTAAAAAAAAAACATAAATAATAACAAATATCCATTGAATATTGTTTCATAAATCAGGATTTTCATAAAAAAACATTTTTGAGGAACAAAGAGTAATATTCTTTTAATTATAGTTGGCAGGGCACCTTATGAAATCAATGGGAGTCCCAGTTGCATCACTAGAGTGCACCAATCTGCCTGGGAGTTCTGGATGTGACAGAATTCCGGCCTAGCGCATGTGTCGTATACAGTACATTGTCTAATTAGCAGTCATTTAAGATAGCAAATTAATGGACATGACAAATTAATATATCAAAAGACTTTCTAGCAGTTAAAGGATTCTCTAGAACATGTCACAGCCTGTAGGGGATAAGATTAAGACCTGAGGTCCAGAGTAGTTTAGCTGAAATGAACACATACCATAAGTACAAATAACCAATATTTGTTCAGACTTTATTTTATCTCTTACACTGTGAGGCTTAGTCTTGGTTATGTACACATAACTGCAGAAAGCCAACACCTTATCACTGATATCTCCGAACAGTAGACTAACCTTGAATGTCATGTCTATTCCTCTGCTTCAAAATAAATTATCTGTTGCTGTCTCCCGTCTCAGCTTGCATGGGAAATCTGCACTGTAATTTTGCAGTCTTCCATGCTTTTATCATGCTTAGGTCTGTAGTATGAATTTACTTTGCCTTTCTTTACAATGGTTAACAATATATCTTTTTTTAAATGGTGGTCTGTACTTCATTATGTTGAACTATGCTTTTAGCACATGCCATTAACTATGTATATGCCAGTAATGGGATTACTAAAAGTGTTCTGATTGGCCAAACCCATGTACAAGTGGTTTGATTTATACCACTCACTCAGCTTTTCCAGGAGTGTGTTTTATTTTTATATTATGCCAGCAAACGCTAGTCATTGAATCCTGTTTTTATTTTTCATCATTATATACTGAAACAGCATTCTATAGTTAAGCATACTGTGTATCATTTAAAACAAACTGTTTTTAAAACGTTGATATTCACAAAATATCATACATTTAAAGATGTAATCAATGTAAATTTGGACTTATGTGAGTGTATTTTATTAGAGGAACTTCAAAAGGACTTCAAAAAAGATGGTGTCTGAAGAATGCACTTTTTACATCCAGCTCACCTGTTCGAAAGGAGATGCTCCCCGCTACCTGCTTCTGACTGCCTGGTAAAAAGTCATAGTTTATCACTTTACTATGTAAATGTCAGAAATACAAAGTCCTTTAATGTCTGGTTAAACCATATGGATTGGTGTTTTGTTATCATGAGGGTGAAATGTATTTGAAATGGTTCATGGGTTTACAGCAAAAAAAAAAAAAAAGATGGTTCTCTACCGAGAAGGGAAACAAAAGCAAAAAGAAACCTAACCTTGCTCATACGTGTGACCTGAAAGAGTAGAGCACTTCCAATGCAGTAATATTAACTAGCATTTAAATAATCCGAGACTCTGAAATGAATCATACATCCTAAAGTAAGACATTACCAATGCAATTTTCTCCTCAATTAATCAAAACTACCAAGAGGGTCGTATCCTTGATTTATGTCTTTAATTCTTTTACCATCAGCTGTTTAAACCATGATTTCAATCAAAGAAATAAAATGTTTGAACAAAAGCCTTTTACAGAATTGTCTTATCACAATATATATTATAAAAAGGATCTTTGAATGTTAAATAAACTTAGACAAATGATTACAAACATACAATATAAAGTACCTGGAGAGAAATATGATGTAAATGTAAATGTTTATGCATTTAAAAAAACCAAAAAAAAAAAAACACTTACCCTACATAGCCATTCAGGCCTTATGTTACAAAACAATGTAAAAAGCTCTTTCTATTCAAATCTGTATGACCCTTATAACAAAATAACTCTGGTATAGCATGGTAAAAGCATAACAAAGTGTACTGAAGCACAATAAATGCTTTGTAAACTTGTCTCAAAGCATGGTTAAACTACAAAGAGCACAACTGAATAGTATAATCATATTAACTACTAAACCACATATACTGGGCAGATTTATTGTGGTAAACTTTTATAAGGGCCTGTGAGGACATTTGAGGAGTCTTATGTTATAAAAACCCTCATCAAGTGTTTGACAAACAGGGCACATTCTCCAGGGATGAAGACAGGACCATTTGAAACCATGGTCAGAATCACGAAAAGGGAATCAGTTAACTGCTATGTCTTAGTCTCAGTGGAATGTCACTGAAAGCACCTTTACTTAGTGTTAAGAGACTAAACTATCTTGTTTCCATCTTGCTGACGAATTGCTCAGTGTATTACAAGCTGAGCCATTAAACGCAGAGACAAGTTTATTTATTCCTGTTTTGCTGGTAATGCATGCAGTGCTGGTTGTTTAACTGTAGCCTATTGTTACTGTACTTTTTCATTGTTGCTTTTCCCTCACAAGGCGCGACTGGGAGACCAAGGTGCACACTGTACAGTGCTTGCAATACTGTATTTACAATCTACTGCCGTTCTTTAAAGCAGGTATTGAATTACCGCTTGTGTGGAAGGCCAAATAAATCTGGCAAGTGTTAAATAAAGAGACTACTGACATCCAGTTAATAATAAAATACAATTATAGTATATTTGTATTAGGAATGTCTGTATTACATGACACAAGCAACTTGAATATATGCCTGTCCTTCCTATTTCAGATGTGCAGCCATAGCAGTTTGCTCTGGCAGGTCTTAGAAGTTAAGTAAAAGACAGTATGGTTTCTATTTAGATGAGAGAATTCCCTATAAAACCAGCTGATGTGATTTATTAAGTGGTGATGGCTCTGTAGGGGGCACTATTACCTACTGGACAAAATGCATGGTGTTAGAGTCACTGTACTGCAAGAGGTGTCACTATTGAAGTGATATGTTAAAATCTATTTTCTTTTAGCAGAACATATTAGATTTGGTTTTTCCATTTGTTAATTATTCCTCTGTTTTTGTTTTGTTTGTTTTTTTTTTTTATTTAGGTCGGTAAATTTCATATTATGGAAAGAAAATGTATTTTTTCAAAAAGTAAAAGCTTTTCTTTAAACATGTTTGAAATGTAATATATAAAACATATACAGCCTGATGGAAAAGAAAATTGCATGTTTAATAAAACTGTGCCAGTGAATATTATTTATGCTTTAACCTACAAAACATGAAGACCATTGGGAATTATAATGACTTTTATTTGATTTAAAATATGACACCGCTATTGTCCTTTATTAAATTGTCCTCACCTCTGGTATCTTCTGCCATATTTTATTCATATGAATAATGATTTGAGGTGATGAAAGAGTTGCTAGATACCTTCCTAGCTGGATCGAGTCCCAAAGGAGACGGGACTCAGTAAAATTGTCAGTTTCTGATGAAATATTAATAAATTGTCAGGTGGCAGTTGCCTTGGTGGCTCTCAGAAGATTAATTTCTTAAAAGAAAAAAAAGGAAAGAACATGGCTGAAGGGCATTACATTTGACTGTAGCAAAAACTGCACAGTAAAAAAAAAAAAAAAAAGTTTAAAGGGGCCAAGAACCATGGCTTAAAAATACATATTTTGTTAGCTACAACCTTGTATTAGGGATTGCTCTACCACAGTATACAGTAGATTTGGAAAGTTTCCTGTACCTGTCTTTGTGATGGTCTAAAAAAGTGTGTCCGGGTCTATGGGGAGGACCAGTGAACTTGCAGCAGGAAGTGTTGGTTTACATTTTCTAAACCCAACAATAAAGGGAAGTGTTAATGTTGCAAACGCTAAGATAATTGGAAGTCTCTTTTTTAATGTACATAACCTCCCAAGGACTATGGGGCTGATGTTTATAGACTGTTATTAAATCATTAAAACACTGCAGGCTTGACAATGTTAGTTTTCATCTCTATTGTAATATCCTAGTCAACAAGGATAAATAAAAAATGTAATGCATTGTGAGTCCAGCCGATAGCGGCATGCATCAGTGCTTTCAATTCATCACTTTCCGTTAGCCCTGAATTCATCACAGCACACCCAACAAGATGTAAAGCCAACACTAAAGTAATTCTGGGAGACGATTTGCATGCATATTTAAAGGTCATGGTACATGCCTTTCCAAAGCAATTCAAATGTTCAATAATTATGATAAGTGAAAATGCAGAAAATGTTAAATTGCTCAAATAAAAAAGAACTACTATAATACACAGTTGACACTGCATGAAGCCGATTTCCCAACCATACCGATTATCTGAGTATTTGGGAAACTCCTTCTTCCCCCCTGGTTCACAGAGCTTTTTCTCTGACTGTCTGGCTTACTGTTTCAGTACCTGTTTAAAGTGCACTTGGCAATATGTTATGGGTCTATAGCAATGGTACACAGCTCCTAAATTAATTAATTGGACCAATTAAGCTTCTAATAAGGTCAAATAAAGTACATTAGGGTGCAGTTGGAATAAAAACCTGCAGGGACACCTGCCTTCCAGGACTCTGTTGTGCACCATTGGTCTACAGCAACAGCCAAAGCATGTGATGAATTTGCTAAGAATTTCTTTAGGCCTATAGGAATCTATCTGAAGCACACATGCATGCAAGCACTACACATTAAAGAACTAACTACACCTTTTCTGTAATTAATGGATGGTGGCTTGTTCCTACATAAGTAATCCTTATTAGGCCTGGACATAAAAAGAAATAGGCAAGTGGCATAATTATGCAGTGTGTTCACCACCAAATAAATAATCAGAAGTCCCTTTTGTAACAGTAAACATTGTAAATATAGATGCATGGCAATTATTAGCAACTATAACTTGAGGGAATTTATACTTTCAACAGTAGCAGTAAACAATAGTATTTGCTCACATACGTTCCATTCTAAACAGTTTTCCATAGCAAAGTCTGCACATTGTAATTCTGAAGCATTGTAAACAATTTAGTTATTTTGGCTGTAAAAAGGCATTCTTAATTTTTATAGTGTTACCCCACACATTGAAAATATCCTCTTTAGACACAATAATTACAGGTGAAACACTTCACACAGAAAAGCTTGAAAGAAGCATTTCAATGACATGCTGTTAGTTCATTGTAGGGGGCCTGATGCAGAACTCTGCAGAGTTATGGGTAGTATTTATGAAGCTTTAGACTTCTGACAGGGGAATTCCAAAACTGATCATTTATGTCACTGCTAACGTTTTATATATCATTTCCATTAGAGAGTTGTATCAGTGCTGAAGTCTCACCAGTCTCAGAGGGACTCATCATTGACTAAACTACCATCTGAAGACTTCTATTAAATGAACTGTCCTTGCCTAAAATCAAAAGCCAACATATCCACCTGCTCTAAGATGCTCTAAAGCATCAATTATGTGTGACATTGATGGACCAGAATCTTTGAAACTATCGCAAAAACATGCCTGTATTGATGGAACCCTATTGCTGAATGTTGAATGGTTGTTGCATTTTTCAACTGCAGTTACTGCACATTGATCTCTTTGAGATGCTGTATTTCATGACAAGAGCTATATAAATGTGAAGATTATTATTACTAACACATAAAAAAAGTGTTACTAACTGAAATCTTGTTAATACAGGCAGCAGTTGTGAAATTTTTTCATAGCTACATAATAGCATATCAATTTCACAATATCATTCTAATAGAAAACATATATTCTATTAAGTTGAAATTCTGAGCAAATGCCTACAGCACTAGAATATCTTGGAAACTGGGTTATTTGATACAGAGCTGTCTGGCCTCTTGACTACACTTTACTTATCATTTATGCTTAATAAGGTGACTGGAAATTTTTTATTAAGGATGTGTATTTCTTATAAGCTAATAACAGATAGTAGCTTGGTAATGCAATCAAAGAACTTAAAGTAATTACTTGCAATGTTTCAATTAGCCCAAAACAATAATAGACCCTTAAACTTATGAGTCAATTTAATCAGTGTCTTTCTTGCCTGTGATAGGCAAGAAAGTTCATATAACAGTTTGTATAAAAGTATACCACCAAGCAGATAATAACTACTGAATGGCAAATGACAAACATAACTAACCTTTCTCAACCCTCTAATTAACACAGGCTACTGCTAAGGTTAATAACCTAGTAGCAGTAATCTGAAATGACAAAGACATTGTTTGAAATGAAATTAGGCACATTACTGCCAATATACTAACTATTTCGTAACAGGGGAAATCTGTGCTGACTGTCTGGTGCATGCGTGGTACTGCAGGAAGGGGGCAGCAGCCTCGTAAATCTGCCTGTCGGTCATGGCAGTGACACGGAGAGGTGGGGAAGAGGGTGTGTTGGCTTTCCCTCTCTGAGTGGCTGAGAGGCGGGCCTTGGGGGATTGCCGACCCTATAAGATAATGCTGTGGTGTTCCCTCAGCCTGCTCCTCTAAGACGAAATGAGCCAGCTGGCGGAAGCTCTGTTGCCGGATCGAGCACAGCCAGAGAAGAACGAGCACCACAATAAATTAATTAAAAAGAAAAGGTATTTTTAGTAGCAGCGAAAAACTTGGGCAGAACCCCGAACAGTACACGCAGGTTGAGGGAATGGGTGAGTGTAGGACAGAGACCCGAGCCATGCGGATAGCGACGGTCAAGGTAAAGCTGCTGAGTGCAGTACCTTTGTTTTGTAGTTTTGTTACTGTGTTTTATTTTCCCTTTTTCTTTCGCCTTTTGTTTTCATTATACTTTTGAGCACCAGTGAGTGTGCCGGCGTATACCTGTGTTGGTAACCCTGTGGTCCTTATTACTGTTGCTGGTATCTAGGCCACAGACAACAGCGCCCTCTGCCGGCTAAAGAGAAAATAAAGAAAAAAAAAAAGAATTCCGCATTCATATGATTAACATACAATCTAATGATCTTCAGTTCCAGGTAAACTATGTAGACCACAATAATGGGAGACATTCCATAGGTTACATGGCATCAAGTTGTCAGATTTCTCTGTAGTCAGATCCCACGCAATCAGAACAGGAAATCCCTACATTTCTTGGGGTCGGGGATGGCCTGGCAATTTGTTTTACAAAGAGGACATTTTAAGGATAGGGAGTATATTCCCATTGAAAGAATAACACAACCATTATTTGTTTCCATCTGGTTTAGCTTGTCGGTTCAATATGTTTCATGTGCAGAACTCAAAGCAACATATGTAAGCATCACCCCTTCCCTCTTTCTCCTTTTGAATCAGTGGACAAGCATGGTTCCCAAGCTGTTTTCAAGGTCTATCAGCAGGGTTCAGGTGTAGAATCTCACCAAGACCAAGGAAGACACAGACAACCAGATGGGCTTACTGCTTGTATTTGGATTCCCACTCACTCCCTGTATATATCCAGGTACTGTAGGTTGGCTTCAAACATTTACTGCCTCCTGAATCCCTATTAGTTTAGATCTGCATACAGCCTAACAAACACCCTTTTGGGTTTCTCTCCACTAATTCTGGTCTAAACTGGGGTGTGCTTCATAAACTCCGGGTCACACTTTATTTCAAGAGCCACTTTTTTAGTTTATTAACTGTTAACAAATGTTGTTCATTTTGAGCTAAGGGTTAAAATGAGATGTAACGGGCAGTGCTTTAGGATGCATAGCCATTAAGGATTCTGGTCCCTGTCAGTGAGATGGGATTAAAAGCTTTACAACCACGAATGTATACGAGCCCGGCTCTTCTGCATTGTGGTTAAGATGCCTGTTAATAAAAGCTTGATGTAATTTGCTAAACATTACTACAGTAACAATTTGAACATATTTCAAATATATGATCGACTGG
This sequence comes from Polyodon spathula, assembly GCF_017654505.1. Lineage (NCBI taxonomy): Eukaryota > Metazoa > Chordata > Actinopteri > Acipenseriformes > Polyodontidae > Polyodon > Polyodon spathula. The sequence goes on from NC_054542.1 coordinate 4,038,962, forward strand.
GAATTGTTAATCCATAGGGCACTTAATCCATAGGGCACTGATGTTTGTAGTTTTAGCTGGTTTATTTTATATTAGCCAACAATTAACAGAAAAATAAATAATGTATATTGACATGTTGTTTAGCTGGTTATTAATTGTTAATAGATGGCCCTTAAAATAAATTGTGACCAAACTCTGTAATCCCTGTAATTTTCCAGGGATTTGAGCTTTTTAGAGCTGTGTTTTTGTGGATTTATAAAATGACACCATAATGCCTTATTAATAGTTAAAACCCAGTGTATTGCTATATTTCTCTGTATACAAAAAGAAATATAATCTTAATATTTCATGGTTTGCTGCTAAAAAGATAATCCAGAAAAACTGGCTAGCAGACAAACTTCTCTCTGAATGAGAATGGCTGGATTAATTACTTGAAATCTGATCAATGGAAAGATTGATGTTTAAGGTAAAAAAACGAAGAAAATCTATTTTGGGCTATTGGGTCTCACTAGAAGAATAATTATCAAATCTGGGGGTTAAGACTAAGGATCTATTTCTGTTTTGTTGTTTTGTCTTTATTTGACGATTGGAATGGTTTTGTGTTTTTGTATTTTTGTACTTCTCGCCAAATGTATTGGTAACATGTATAATGTAAAAAACAGATCACTAAATCACATCAAATGATACATCACATAAAGAAGTGGCGGTGGTCTGAGGTGGAAAGAGTGTGTGGCTCACTGCTAAGATACATATAAAAAAATATGTCAATTTCAGTTATTTGTAGTCATTTGAGGGGATGCAGTATGCTTGAGTGAATAAAAGGGTTTTTCAGCTATGCATGATTACATGTACTGTGTTATCCTTTATAACAAATACATTTCTATAGGGGACGATTAATATATTCAGTCTGTTGTCTATTCAATTATTATTTTTCCTTTTACACATTTTATATTTATTGAATGCTACCATGTTGTTTCCAATATATTTATACTGATTTGTTCTTCATTGTATAATCCCCCAAAACCATGCATTTCATTTTAATAATCTAATAAAAGATTCTATAATTCTGCAAATATTGCCTTTTACACGAGGCCTTAAGAAGTAACGAGAATAAGATCACACACATGCACAAGACAATAAGTAACTATACCCAACATTCAATGGATTTGTGAAATCTGCTGCAAGCAGCAGTCTATTTATCTGAAATTAACGATTTGCCACTCTCCCTGAAGGCTCAGCACTTGCATTGTCCATTCTTGAGTAGCACATTTAATGCAGCTACAATGATACTGGAGGGGGGCTTCTGCAAAATGGACGTCATGAACGATGAGGCAATCCAATACACAGAAAGAAACAGAGGCCTGGTAATTAAAACAGACCAATGACCTTTCAGGAGTATGAAACACAACCCCACTGTTATGATTCTTTTACCATGCAGGCAAGGAGGTCCGGCCTACTAAAAGAAACACTGACGGAATCCACCAGTTGTAAAAACACAGCATGGCTGTGTCTGTCTATTCACATTCAAACTCATACTGTAGTGCTGCCCCGGTACAAATACTTCCCCTTTGCACATGCTACAAGAAGGATCCTTTCACCTCCAGCCACCAGAGCATGTGTGGCCTTCAAATTGTTATTTTATTAGACAGGGTAGCTTAGTTTTTTTTTGTTTGTTTGTTTTGTTTTGTTTTTTGGGAAAACCCCCAATTCAATACCCCAATTATACTTTCATGTAATCTGGTTGTGCTTAAACAGCAGTAGTGGTTATTCGTATTTTGAAAGCACTGTAATGTAGTATTTAATCTGTAGAGAAGTTTCTTTTCTCCTTCTGCCTGTCTTTCCACCTTTCAGGAGGTCGATGAGCCCCATTACCTGGTCTGATAGTAAACTGTTGATTATATATATATATATATATATATATATATATATATATATATATATATATATATATATATATATGGCACAATGTTAACATTCATGGTTAAACTAGCAAATTATCCAAGGGATTCATTTGTACATGTTATGCTCTTTGTGAACAGGAGACACCATTAAAATATACAGACATTTTTAAGCAGTATTCCACCCAAGGAAGTTAAGAGGAGATCCTTTATGTCTTCCTAATCAAACTGTTAATTGGGCTTGGGTTAACTTCCACAGCCAGATAATTTGCCAACAGGTCGCTGACATCTGGAAGCGTCTGCATGCTTCACACAGAACCCAGTGACTCCGCTACGCAGGTGGCCCCGCCTGACCTTTTCTTTGTTGTTCTCCTACAATGAGGAGGCCCAGCTGCCATCTTCTTTGTGGCTCATCATGGGTCCAACTTTATTTCCTCCTTCCCCATGAGCCTTTTCAGAGAAAAAAAAATAAGAATCCAACAGTATAGAACACATAGGCCTACATTGCATTTTGGTGGCATCGCTAGACCGAACCCCTAAAAACAGATACAAAAACTCTGCTGTTATACTTTTGAATTGCTATCTCTGCAGTAGTCACAAGCAAAATACCCACATTTGGTTATTTTTGGATAACTCAGCATTATGTATAAAGCTGTTCAAACTCTCCATGTCTCTGTTACCTGGAGAACTGCTGAATTAAATGATTCTGTAAGGGCTTCTGTACTTTCTTTGAACTACTTCGACTGACCTACTTTACTCTTAAGAAATTGTGACAAAGTGGCTGAGCGGCAACAGGTGCAGGAGTGATTCAGTGCGTGAAAGAAGCAGACAGAAATAATTGTAATCGGGTTTGGAAATGTTTTTATTGTAGTTTTCAGGTCTGGTGACCAAACAATAATTCCCTGGTAATACATATCAACGTGTACAGCATGGGGTAAATAACACGAGAATAAACAATATCCGCCCCACAATAATACAAACACGGTCACCAGTGGTGGGTGCGTGCAGTAGTGCTTGTCGTGGGTATTACAAGTTTATATCTGTGACAATGGTGAAGTGCTGTCCGGTTTAGTGCTGGCCCTTGGCGACAGCTCCAGATCTGTATTAGCTGTCTAGTAATGCAAAAGACAAGACAAACAAACAAAACACTCACAGTACTTTTTACATGCAGTGGGGTCTCTCACAGTCCTTCTTAGTTTATTTTCACAAACCAAAGTGAAGGAACAGATTACGATTCTCTGTTCCCTTATATGCTGTAACACATGACCCTTTGGTAAATGAGTGCAACCACCTCTCCAATCTGTGGCTTCCACGTCGTTTCCCTTCTGGGTCAATGCGTTATTGCAGCAGAGTCTTGCCCCCTTCCTGACTGGCCGAATTCCCTTCAACCCTGTGAAAGAACAGTCAGGCCAGCACGTCCAAGCAACTCTGTTCTCGCTGCTTAGCTCCCTCACAGGTCGGTTGGGAGATTTACAACTAAGACAAGGTACAGTAACACACTGTAAACAGAGACTGCTTGAAGGGGTCTGATACTTTGGGACTTTGCCTCTGCTATTATTTTCATATATGAAATATACAGATAGAACTTAAACAAAGTAGTATATTTAGCCCAACTTTTGGGAAAGTAGACAGTATGGGCCATTGACATCACATGCAATAAACCTCAGCCTACTTTTAAGTCACTTACTTTGTAGAAAGAATTTGATTAAAATTCACCAATGGCTTCCATTATAGGATATTCAGGAAATTACCAATGCAGGACATTTGATACAAACAATACTATTAACATAATTTAAAATAAAATAAAAAATGCATTTTTTTTTGTTTAATGGTTTTAGTTTGCAAACAATTAGCCGCATATTTATATTTCACTATTTATGTTATATTTATAAATATTTTTTTTTTATTTATATTAAAACTAGTTTTTGAGACATTAAGTGATAGTTTCTCAATCACACGTTTAATTTAAATGACAGGTAGAAGATTGCTGAACAGTAGCCTACATATTATCAAAGCCATCTTACTTACAGTAGCTGCTGAATCTGAAGTGTAAAACCTAATCTGTGGGATGACACAAAAGGTTAAAGTAGAAAAAAATGAACAACAGACTATGCTGAATGGTAATTATGGGGCTCTTTGATAAATGGCATTTAAAAATGGATTTGTTAGTTGTAGCTGCTTTTAATCTGCCGGGGAGCCAAACTAGTTGGGTCGCTGCCATTATATACAGTATATCAGCACTTGAAAATTAAATAAATAAGCAAATAAATAAATAAATAAGAATGTAGTTTGTAGCCTGCTTTCTGTCACCTTGTAATAAGATAAGGTGACATGGTTTAGAAGGGTGAGATTGGTTTCAGATCCCAGCTTTTTCTCCTGTCACATTAAGTGAAACAACACATTAATCAACAATTAAAATACCTCTCCCAATTTATTGTGGTCTAAAAAATTTATTTAGCAGAAACCTGGAAATAATCTGTTTTTCCCCCAGTTAAACTTATCTAAATTAGATGCAAATAGGTATTTTAATAATTTCTAATTGTCCCCAGATGGCTAGACTAAACTTCTATTTCAACAGATGAAGCAGATTTATTTTTCTTCTAATGACCCCTTTCTCATTTTTGTTTTAATAACACTAAATGGCCTGCCTTTTTATAATTTATGATGGAGAGAGTGTAGGGCTATTTAACACTAGAGATGGAATGATTAATCAATTAAACAACTGGTCAACTTTCTCCAACAAACACAAGTATTTACGAGACCCATACCCAGTAATATTCACATATGTGAAGATCCCTGTGCCATAACTCTAACATACTAGAACAAAGGCTATCTGTTGAGTGAGTATAACATTTTGTGATTTAACAGCAATGGCAACAGTGCAATTTCTACAGCCATCGTTAGTAACTCATTGTTTCAGTACTGAAGGTTAATAATACTTCTCAGTATGTTTTTGTATTTTTAGACTTGTTTTGTTTTATTGAGGTTTGGTTTCATCCTCATGTTGCTGTCCCAAGTCTGATCTTCCTTAGAAAACTGTTTCTTTCTCTTTAAAGCAACTGTGGCAATGGCAAAATTTCCCCATAAATAGCTTGTTCACGCTACTTAATTTAAATCACGTTCTCTAAAAACACGCTCAACCTTTTGATACTAAAATCTTGATGTAATTAATTTGTTTTCCCTTAAAGTCTTTGTTGTTTTATCAGGGGCGTTATTTCAGAAAAATTCTGGGGGAGCAATGCTGTGTCAATATTGAACATTCTCTGTCACAAATAACATCATGAATGAGAAGGCACAGGCTATAACTGGGCCTGTCTACAACAAGATAGTGTGCTGTGCTTTTTCAGCGTCATTCTTGTTCTTATAATAAGTTATATTTTCTTTCAAGAAGGCACAGGTGTCATTGTCCATCCATCAACAGTCCAAAGCACCTTTGACATTGTTTCATAGTCCAATTTCTGTGTTCTTGTGCACATTTTAGCCTTTTAGTCTTGTTCCCCTTTCTTAACAGAAGTATTCTTACTGCAACACATCCTTTAAGTCCTGATATGAGTGACCTTCGTACTGTTGATTTGATGGACAACGAAAACTGTGCCTTCTGCCAGCTCTGTTGTCAATTCAACTCTTTTCTTCTTTCTATTCCTCAAGGATATTATCTTCAAGTATTGCTCATCCTTGTTAGACAGCTTTTTGGGTCTTCCAGCCCTGGGTTTGTTAGTTACAGATTATGTTTCTCTGTACTTGTTGATTATGCTTTGGATATATTTGACATTATCCAGTGATGACCCACACATGTAACACATCACCCTGTTACAGCCCCAAACAGGTTCACAAAGCGCTATTAAGAAAATGTGTTAATAGCACAAATTACACAGACTGACCTTTGTATGTTGCATTTTCTGAAGATGTATTGGCACTAATATTAAGACAGAAATGGTACAAACACCAACAAAAATATTCTGTCACTCAGGCCCTAAGTGTTTATCCTAGCTCAGTTTCTAATATTCTTTACACCTCTCCATTGCTAAAGATTGAACCAATGAGAAAGTTAGAATACCTCATTCACATGCCTAAGAGGCATACTGACTTTTAAAATATATTTCCAGAAACTATCCCAATGAGGTGAAGTTCATAACAAGCAACACAAGCATGCAAGCATACATCATTAAAAAAGTAAGGCAAACATAACTGCATTTGTCTCAGAAAATATAACCAAGTGTTAGCACATTTAAGGCGAGATTTACTAGTGGTCATGGAGACAGTCTCATACGCTGTTTACCAGAATAGGAAACTCATGAAAGACAGCAGCTTCCAGCTCTGCTCCATTATTACAATTTCAAAACAGCCAGAAGCACCTTACTCAGGCTATACAAAAAATTAACAAAACATATTACTTAAGAAAAAGGCCGACCTCCTCAGAATGAGTGCAAACATAAAACAGAAGATGATAGAAATAAAACTGTTAATGCTACTCACTTTTTAAATAATGGGATACTGTAGCTAAAAGGTCAACATGTATCTGACATTAAAAGAGAACATTGGGGCTAGAAAGGTTTGCCAACAAAAATTTGTAAAGATAACAATATGACCACCAACCTTTTTCACGGCATAAAATCAAACGAATTGATCTGCTGCATTTTTTGCTTTTATGTAGAAACAGCTTCATCAAAGGCGCTGGTAGTCCTCACTGACACTTGTGCTATAGAGCCGCTTCCTGGCTGAACGCCAGCAGGTTAGTTATCAGGGGAGCTTGAGAGTGTAATTGAAGCAGATATCATAGCTCATATCAGTCTGCTTGCCCTGAAGTCACAAAAAAAATGTCTGGGAAAGTACTCCTAGACAGCAATAACAAGTTTAGCGATAACGTATGCAAAGTTAAAAAAAAAACCATACATTTAATTTTTTTTTTTTTTTTTTTTGGGGGGGGGGGGGGGGGGGGGGGGGGGGGATTATATTCGTGAGGAAACATTTTGAAACACAAAAGAAGAAATATGAAAAGTGAATATCTTCTGATGATAAGGAAAAGAAAGATTAGTTGAATATTATTTAGTACAGAAATACCTATATATTTTATATTCTTACAATATATAACTGACAGAATCAAATGTGCTTATCTTACCGTGCCAATAGCTGAAGTGGTGGTTCAATGACATTCATTTAAAGGAAATCCACCAGTTGCCAAATGTTAAAAGTATACTCATTTGTCAAATAAAATGCTTGTGTGTGTTCTTATGTTTAGGTAATGTTTAGGTAAACACACATTTTTATTAGATTGTTGAGTAGTTTTTTTTAATTGTATGATACTAGGTTATCATACAACACTGTCTGTGCGTGATTAATCGATGGAGAATATGTTTGGCTTTCACAAAAACCTTGTGATAAATGTGCCTACAAAGAAATATAAAATTATGTTGAGCTGAAGCAACTGTATGTTATTGATTCTGTTTATAACTTTCCATAACTAACACCCAATCAAAACATACCGTATGTAGGAACAGCAAAATAAACATGCTTGACAAGAATTTCACTCAAAAGTCAATTGAAAATATTGATAAATAATAAACATCAAGAATTTGACTTAATTATTTTATATTGCTGCATTGTTTGTTTATATTGTGTTACTTACTTTTAACTTTGCACAACTGTATTCCAAAACAGGGAAGATTGTGTTTGAAAGTGAAGCCTATATTTGCAAAGAAAATATACTGGATAATAAGTTTGAATATAACAGTAACAATCTATTTTCTCAAATTTTCCACAGAATATAAATGTTAGGAATAACAAAAATGCAGCAAAAACCAAAACATACAATTATATCTAATAACTGAACATAAAATCCTAAAACGGAAATAGTACTGTACATAGTTTACCAAAATAGTTATCATCTGAATATATGCCATTTAAAATAATCTTTCTCACAGTTCATTGACTACAGAAGTTCTTTAATAAGTCCTTATGGTAAACATAAGCCAATTCTATATAATTGTGTATTACCACTGCTCTGTCCAGGCCAAATACAACATTTGCATGTTGTGACTTAATTCAATATGCTCTATCCCATTTCATCAAAAGCTGGAGGTTGTGCACCACTGGAAATTGCCTTTTCATGTTCAAACTATAAAAACTGGACATGCAAAGAGTTGCTTCAGACATCATGTAAATGTTCTTGACCCCTAGTGTTAGATGATTGAGAAATGCCTACAACAGAACAAATCAGATTTTTATGTAAGTAATTTAAATGGAAAGGAGAGTGTGACCCAGGGGAATGTAGTTGACAAATGACACACAGGACTGACAATGAAGTAAGTCACTGGGTCCCAATCGGTCCAAGTTTTGTGTCAACCTGGCTGAACTAAACATTTTTCACAATGTCCTATTGTGTGTGCTGTATAATATGCCATGGAAAGCAATGTAACCTTACTTAAAACAGGATGACTAACACAAGAGACTGTTTAATAACAATAGTATCTAAACTAAAAACTTAAATGTAAATTTACAAAAGAAACCAGCAAGGCCAGGATATGCAACAAACAGAAACACGCATTGTGCAAATATTCAACATGATAATCCAAAGCAGCAACCTTGGAGCGGCCTGTTTTGACAGTTTAAGATACATAAAAAAGAATCCACTGGAGACATTGGTATCAAACCTTGTAGAACAACAGAGCCTTCAGAAGTTCAGGCGTCTGCAACACATGAAGCCCCATACAGAGCCAGCTATCCAAGATAGCATGCATGACAGAAGCTACAGGTATAACAAGCAAGGGCAACTCGGGCTACAGACACAAAAAATAAACGCAGTTAAAGTGCTAAAAGGTCAGATAAAACTAAAAGTATTTTCAAGTGCAGCTTTAACAGTGCTGGAATTTACTGACACTAACACAAACAAGGCAAGAAAAAAGATTTCGAAGGACTGTTGTATTTATTTGTTTATGTATTCTATTATATCTGAAGAATACTCATTTAGAAGTGTTGTTTACAAGGAGATCATGGCAAGATATTACAGATAGAAACACAAACACAACGTAATTTCTTTTTTTTTAATAACTCAATGCAAATATACACAAAAGTATCATAAAAGTCCAGGTCAATTCAGTAGACAAAAGTAGAAAAAAATGAGTAGACATTTTATTTATTTATGCATGTATGCATTTATTTATTTATTTATTTATTTATTTAAACATATTGTAGCGATCCCGTTTCCTGCAGGCAGGCGCATCACACAGGGTGAGGCAATCCACACACAGACGGAGGGTGGGTGCGAACTAGCCCTGCTGCTGCCTTCCACCGTGCACGCTGTAATATATTCTTGATGGGGAATTTGTTTGAAGTGTAAATCTGTAGAATTAAAATGAAAAACACATAAATAGGTTAGAATCTTAGAATTCATGAGCCAAATGATGTCCATTAAAATGTCTTCAAATTTCCCATCAGCAGCAGGTTTCCATCTTAGCTTTTACACTCATGCAAATAGAACTCAAGCAATAAATCAGACTTTGACAATCTCGTTCAAACATTCAGCAGCTTCTTCCTATAACCATTGCCAGGCTGCCTGAGAAAGGGTCTCTGGGCCTCGTGAGGAAAAGGGTTTTAGGAAAATAGAAAAATTTTGTTTCATCATTGATGTGTCAATCATATACGATTTGCTCCACATCTGCTTTGTAATTGGATGAATTAATATTCTCATAAAATACTTCAGCTAAAATGTAATTTAATTGCGCCATCTGTTGCCTTGGATTCCCACAGGTTTTCTCTATATGAATTATTGAGATAGCGTTTTTACTTTTTGCTACTAGGTCACATTACATGCAGCGGTGGGTATGATCTTTCCCTTTTTAGCGGGGTTCTTTCAATGCACTATTGTCTCTCATTTTCTGCATCAGGTATAATTCTAGGGTGTCTGATCATATACTTATTTAAGTTGCTGGGTCTTTAACTTTCCCCATCTTCTTGCCCCCTTTCAGCCATAGTCCCTGGGCTCCGAGTGATGACAGCCCAACTGGTTCCCTTCCCCATCCTCTTTCCGTCAGAATGGGACTCTGGGTCAATCACAACTCAATTTCTTCCAGGAATTTGGAGAGATAATGTTACGCTGTTTGCGACCAGCCATTCCTTGCTCAGTTTGTAACCTTCAATTCTAAAAGTTATATTCTGTTACTTATTACAATGCTAAAAAAGCATATGGAAAAAATTACTCTTTGCTCCCTGCTGTCTCCAGCTGTTTGTGTTGGTTTTTGTAGGCGAATTACTGAGAGGATAGCAGGCCCTAAAGGGTGTAATGAATTGGCATCTCAGCCCATTGAATTGAATGAAAAGGCAAGGGCTGGATGCAAATTGAAAACCATGCGGTTCAAAGAAGAACGACTTTCCATTCAACTAAAGAGCAAGCTCTACAGTCACGAGGCAAGTATGGGTCTTATGCTGATAAATGTAAACACAAGTGTGTATCCACCTACGCTCAAGAAGTTTCAACCACAGGGGTCAGCATTGTTAACCACATGGGTCAGCATTGCTTCCTATAGGGTGCCATTATATAGCCTCAGAATTGCAGCTTTTTAATTACATATTTCTAAAAAAAAAGGGAAGGGCTGGCCATGAACCACAAACCATAGGTTTCAAAGGCAAATGTTTTCCCATTCAGCTAAAGAGCACATTCTATAGTCTTTCTTTTTACTTCTATTGGTAATATTATTTTGGTCATTACCCCTTTAAATTTATTTTGATGGGGATTACTTTTGAATATGTTATTCTCTAATGATGGTTGATTCCAAATGGGTTTATATTTTGTTTTATTGAACAAGTTATTATTTATCTGTATGTGTTTACTAAAACTAACATTAGAATCACATCTTATCATATACAAAATTTAAAAAAAAAGGTTTTGATTCTCTTGGCAAATCAAACACAATACATTTAAAGCTATGTCTCAGGGCTAATTTGGAAACACTGTATATTTGTTTTTCAAGCCCTTGTGTAAATAATCATATCTTGCAAGCATATCTTTTTTTTTTTTGGAGAGAATGTTATTCGGTCTGAATTTTGGGTGAGCTTTTTCTAAAACAAATTATTCCATTTGATCTTGGCCAGGTGTGTGTTGTTTCTTCCAAGCAGCAGTGCTGATCTGATATCACAGAGCTACACAGAATGACAGCTCTAGGAAGGATTTCTGGAAGAAAAGTTGAATTACAAAGTTAACAGAAAGATGTCATGATACACAAAGGACCAGGCCCAGCAGTCCTCATATGATCACTGACAGCGCTATGCTATGTGTACTGAGGTTTAAAATAATTAAAATTGCATCTGGTACTGCGGGAAATAATCCTGCCAGCAGATTAAATCTCCTCCCTGTTGTCTTCCGTGTATTTTGTAGTTCATAGTTCTAAATATTACTGCGAACACAGACCATATCCGCAAAGAATTAGCAGGTCAGGAAATGTATTGAAATCCTGTACAATGCTTTATTTTATGAATTTGATCCCAGTGTCCTGAATTACATCTTGAAAACAGAGAGTCAGTGTCCACTTCATAGAGTGAGAGACAGAGGGATTTGGGTTGCAAGTGCCGTTCAGACTCCCAGGTTTTATTTATTTACAAAACACGCAGGTGCAATACGATGTGCCACCACTAATCTACCGGCAATGGTATGACTTGCTTCTTTAGCTTGGTTATACAGCAAGACAGCACAGTAAATGACAAAAAAATGCACAACAAAAATGTGGCTGCATGCACTACTCTGCTATATGTGAAGGTCCTGAACCCTGAACCTTCTACTCTAAAATACTTTAACGATCTGTGCATTTGTGTTTTCGTACTGTAATTCCCGTACTGTAATTGTGTTCACCCGCTCTGTATTTTCCGCCACTGCTTTGTTTACCTCTTGTTTGTGTCAACCTGTTTGCTTGTGTTCTGTGTCTCCCCCGTGATTGGTTGTTATCTGTCTGTCCCCATTGGTTGTTGTTTGTCTGTGCCCATTGGTCCTAGTGTGCGGCTAAGGGCCAATGGGTTGTGTGTAAGCTCTGTGTCCCGATTTGCATATGGGGCAGAGCCAAAGGTATAAAAAGGGGCTGTGCCTGGCGTTATGTGTTGTTGGTTGCCATTCTGAGTAAATGTTTTTTTATCCTATATAATGTGTTGCTGTTCAGAGCTGTGGACTCTGTGTGGGTGCTGAGAGAGCATCCAAAATAAAGAAAAGGATTAGGAACAAGAACAAACAAGCATCTCACCTCTTTCTGCCTCTTGCGTGGAACGCTACAATACATTAACTAAACTTTATTTATTTAAATTTTACTGGAGACATTTATGGTCTTCCTTTGCGCTTTTGTGGAAGGCATTGAGTAGCACTCCTGATTGTGCATCTTCTGAAAATAGACAGCAACTGCAGTAGATTAGGTCCATCTGTGGATGAACAGGCAGGCGGTAATACCACTGGCTCGAAACAAGTTTAGACCAGACAAAAGTGCAGTTCTAAAATAGAGTTTATTAATTGGCCACTAGGGGTCGATACAACAGGAATTAACAGAGCAGGGATCTTCAGCAATATATGTGTCTAATATTTACAGGCGCAGAAAAAAAAGAACATAAAAATAAAAGATTGCTCTAGAGGGTCTTTAAATAGAATAATGGTGATTATTCAATTGAACAAGCAGACACCTGCAAGGTAGCCCTGACTATGCCACCAAGGGAAACTACACCCTCGGAATTTAAGTTCTTTTTTCAGAGGGCAAATCAGGGAACAGAACAACCAGGACACAGTCATTATCAATTAAAATAATGTTATATTGTTATATATTTTAAAACACATTAAAAAGATCAGAAATTAAAACAACTGGTTTAAAAACAAACAACGCAGAACACAAAACGCTAGTGCGTGCAGAGGAGGGGACATCGATAAACATTACTCCCCAGCTACATTATTATTATCATCACCGTCATCATGGCAGCAGCAACAAGAACAAAGTCTAAAATGTACTATTTCTTTCCGTCTTGGGTCCCCTCTCTCCTATACGCACAGACAAGACAAACGGTGGATTGCCATCCTTGAAAACCAAAAATCGAGGGATACTTATAGTCAGATGAGTATATTACTTTCAATTTACAGGTAATAAATTAATCAGCTTCGGGCGCTGAGTGGGGAAGCAACAATAAAGTGCCCTATCAAAGAAAACGTGCACAAACCAAAATATACAAATAAATAAAAGTGCAAAAATAAAAATGTGAGGTAACGGGTCATTTCAACCCCGTTACACCGATAAACATTCCAGCAAGTTCCACAGAGCTGTGCTTGTTGGCCAACTGCTTCCCAGCTCCAAACTAATCCTTAAAATCCCATAGCCCCATTATTTGGTTAAGGCCAATGAGCTTCCAGTATAAGCTGCCTCAACCAACATGGCCGACCCAGGGCGACAGCTCCAGGAAAGGAGCCTGGAGAGCTTTTCCCAAGATGGCCACTAAACAGAATTAACCCCTTTTTTACCAAATGTTGGGAAGGAGCAAGCCTGACAGTCAATTCTAGTGCCTCCTGTGTCAGGAGGCTGAACCAAGAATGGGGCTTCTTCACTCTGCCGCTCCATCTTTAGCCCATAAAACGCTGGCAATAGAACTGAGGGCAATACAGATAAAAGAAATCGGGTGGTGTACTGTATTGTCTTAGACAGTCCCACTGCAGATTCACTGCAGATTCTTTTGAGGTACTTGTGATGTTTCTGATGATATATCACAGCTTCAAATGCCATTATTAAGGACCTATTGGACCAATATTATTATGTTTGTGATCATTACGTATGGATCCAAAGTCTGTTGCTCCAATATTAAGAGTTTTATCATTTTAGAACTCAAAGTGGGAGGGACCTTTTTGACCACACTCCAAATTACCACACTTATAATGCATTCATTTCCATTAAACTTTTAACTAGTAACACCTGTCCCCTCTAATCAAGAGCATGCTGGACCCTTTAAAAACACTGTTACTAATTCAAACTCTGATTAACCTGTAGAAACAGTGATGCTGGATGGATTTCTGAAGTTGGTTCTGAATATAAAACTGTGTCACAAATGATTCGGGGCTATGTTCACTGTAATTTCACTATTCATATACAGTATTTGCACCTAGTAAGGACGTGTCTATCTGACTGAATTTGGCATTGCGAAACAGACCAAGTTCACCCAACAATGTTACACTTGTGCACTGATGGTGATGGTTCCTTTCAAAACGATAATGCACACACCTACTTTGCCAGAAGTGTGTGTGTGTTAATGGGTAGAGGAGCATAACAGAGACTTCCATGGCCTCCACAATCACCAGCTCTCAATCCAGCTGAACATGTCATGGGTGAACTTGAGCAATACATTCATCATCGGGATCCTTTCCCTACCGAACGCATGAAATATTAATGAATGAATAGATTAACATCCCTCAAGACACCTTTCAGCACCTTGCCATGTCATGTCAAGGCTGTGGTTTGGGAAAATGGTGGCCCAACCCTATATTAGGTACAGGCATTAATGAATTGGCCAGACAATGATAGTTTGGCCAATTACAGACACCTGCGCAATATCATAAATGGTCATCCAGTATTGACACCCTTTGATCTCAGATACTCCATCATTTAGCTGACTGAATTCACTGTTGCTAGTTGAAATTAATGGTTGCAAATTAATGGACAGCAGTACTGTACTGCCTTAATACAGTACAATAGAAGAACACACATTTTAAAATAACTCCCTAGTATACATTTTCTAATTGAAACCCTCTTATTTTATTATACAGTAAATGTTTCAAATGCTATAGGCCTAAACTTTGATGTTCACATCTCAACCCCTTGCACAATGAACCCTGTGAACTATAGAATCAAAATCCCACGCATCAGCTAGGCAATGTCAGTATCTTTTTTAAAGCATCAGATCCAGGGATATGCGTATATCCAGAGGGTAAAGGTGTAATGCCTGTGTGGGTTAGACAGGATTGACTTTTATTTATTGCAGTCTTTCATTTGGCCTTTTAAGTAATAGACCTGGCAAGGGTGCACATTGGCTCTCAGTACAGTATGTCACTCAAGGTTATAAAGGTAGTTCTCACTATTTACAATCTGACCTCAAGCCATGCAATATAGCATATCTGCTTCTTTGAGGCCATTACATGTTTAGAATCTGATTAAGGAGATAATCTATGTATGCCAAATTATGAGGTCAACTGAGAAATACAATTAGCATGTATAGTTTACAATATATAACTGTTATTTTCTTCCTAGATTTTTAACTAAAAAGCATGGCATGGTCTGAATATAAGTCCCTGTCTTATTGTCACAAACTCTGGTTTGAATAAATAAGCCATCAAAGTACAATCAAACTCCTTTACAATCACTTCAAAGGGACAAAAAGAGATCATTACTAAAAATAAGCCTGTTATGCTGTGGAACTTAAAATACAGAAGGTACTGCATTTATTATAATAGTGTTCTTTAATACAAAATATATTTTCAATACCAGGCTGTATATGTGCAACACATTGCATTAATTTGAAACATAAGAAAGCTTTAAATATACATATTGCAGTGTTCTGTATTTTGCTCTTGAAACATTTCAGTACTATGTGGCAATATACTTACATGTAAACCATTTGAAACTATGCTTTTATTTCCCAAAGTGATATAAAGGGGGGTGGAAATCAGAATGATTGAGTTATGTAAATTATATTAAGCAGAGAGTGATAATAGACAAAATGGTATTATCGTGTTCCACATTGACTTCCATTATATTCTAGTAAGCAGTAATATCAAGCAAGAGATATATTGTAATTGCCCCCCCCCCCTTTTTTAAGTGGGGGTCTGGGCCAATTGAATTATCTTTAGGGGTTCTGTGTCCTGGTTCAGTTTTTACCATCAGAATGGGGCCAGCTTCACACAGCTTAAACTCAGGAGTTGTTTAAAAACTGGTTTCAGTCAGTTATTTATGAGGTTAGTTATTGTTCGATTAAATAGTTTGGTATGCAGCTTCTAGTCTTTTGTTAAAGAAGCCTGCAGGACACTGTCTCAATCATATCTTACTTTATTTAATTAATCCAAACTGACTTAAAATGTGATTATGAGTTTTATGAATAGGCCTAATGCTTCCTTCCAGAAATAAACAACTTAAAATATTCATTTAAAGGACCTTTTATACTTTAGGTGCTTCCATGAGCGTACACTTCTGTTCACTTTTAGCAGAGCACAAATGTAATAATCTCTGTAAGAATACTCTGCCATCAGACAAGCACTGTCATATTAGCATACAACTATGAACAATTACAGTTTTCCAGGCAGCATCTGATGCTGTAAAGAGTAACCCTCATTTGCATTCTTTCTGAGAAGCAGCTTTTAGATTAGATCTGATCCAGACGAGTCGCAGAAAACCAGCTGAATTCGAATGCATTTAAAAATAATTCCTGTTATTATTTCAGATCTGGGGTAGCATATTGGAAAATGGATAACCGCTCAATCATGGGGGCATTATGCCTTTAAACGATGCAAGGATGATATTTGTAATAGAAAAAAAAAATCAGCAAATGGAATCTGCAGAACCGCTGTGAAGCAGCAAAAATATTTTACAGATTCGTCGTCCAAGCAGGATGCAACAAAGGCTTATGTCACCATCCATCCAAGCTGCAGGGTCATGATAAAGTTGTAATTTTACAGTGCAATTGATTTCTTGATTTCTATCCCAGCATCAGCATGGCATACATAAGCAGAGCAGGGAATGAATCAAGTGATGTATACAATAACAATTTGGTGAAGGCTATATTGCCCTTTGAAATACTGTTATTGACAACCTGAGGGCCAGATTGAAACCAGTTTAAATTTCTGCCAAAATTTGTATTGCTTTAGGATTTGATCTACATAGAGAAATGGGAATATATGTAAATGAGCCCTATTTATTTAAACAACAAAATAAATAAAAGCAGATATAAGATTTGATATTTATTTTCGTTCTTCCTTTCATTCTTCCTTTCCTTTTCCTTGTTACTCTTATCTCTCACTTTCCTCACTCTTACTCTCAATCTTGTCACTTTTACCGTTCGCGGTATATATATATAATAGAAACAGACGGAAAAGCTGAATTGTTGTTTCTCAAGCCTCTTACGTTGTTATGCGAGCACTAAAATTATGAGGAAGCTTATTCTTAATTATGGATTTAATATACAAACAGAACCACATGACCAGATAAGACAGATGGTTTATATTGCCTGTGTTTAAAGAGAACTCACTGGAGGAAAGGGAATAGAATGGATCTGATTTTCAAATTAGCATCAAACCATCCAGTAAGTTAAACCCTGATTAAGCATGGTTCATGAATGAAAGCGAATACATTTGTAAATACTGTATGAAAACAGAAAAAAAGAGAAAAACAGGTGTTATATATCTTTAAAAAAAAAAACATGGCAAATTCACAAAGTAGTGGCAGAGTGGGAATCGATATACAAATGTGCATTATGTCTTTGCTCTGTGGCAACAGTCAATCTAATTTCCCAGAAAGGGCACATACACAGACAAGAAAATCAAAACCCTGCCACTTCTGTTGAAATGTGCTGTCCCTTACATCCCTGATTCCTGACATTTATTCTGTAATATATAGCAGCTGCATTCTCCATATCCAAGATTGCACAGGTCACCGATATCTCAGTCATAAGAGCTCTAAAAAGAGATGTTTAAAAACAAAATAAACCCAGTGGACAGCATGTATTACATCATTTAAACTTGCTTGCTTTTGGCACTGTGCCTGCTGGGGAAGGATGATATCAACTGAAACACACGCACTGCAGACAGGCAGGTTTACATTTTCCTGGAAATGATGTTATTGGTAGGTGACCTTGAAGGAGTTAAGGGAGTTGGGGAGTGAACTCTTGAGTCCAAGCTGTCTCTCTTGAGGGGGGATGGAAAGAGTTACCTGCCAATCACGTGATCACATTTGCAGGTGTATTTTAAAGAGTTTCCTGCTTGAAATTTCACACAGCTTTAGATTGACAAGCCTCACTCTTTAAAGTGAAATACTTCTGTAGAACAGACTTTGCTCTCTCAAAGTAATTGCATGTGCTTTTTGTCAGGAACCTATCAAGCATTTACAAGCGTAATTAAAACAGAAACAGTTGCCATGTCAAGCTAAGAATTTGCATTAAAAGCACATCTCTCCTAGCTGACAAAGTTTTATGAACGATGTTTTTATGCAACAAGACGGAATTACTTCATCGTCTTGAATAAAGACTTTTTAAAAAATGGTTATAATCAAACACCATCTTTAAAGCTAGTCCCAGTGACTGCATAACTGTATAACCATTAGACATAAAGTCAATGCGATGGACTGCAATGTGAATTACCTCAAATGAACTGTTCTTGCTCCAAGCTTTAATGTGAACTAAGTGACACTGAGACCAATAAACAAGTTGATGGAACTGCTGAAATGAAATATAATTGTCTTGGAGCGAAACCATTTATCATTGCACTTGAGAACTTAAGACTGTCAGGCTCGATAAATGAACTATTCCATGGACTGAACTCCAGTCACTGAAGCATGGTCACAATGTATAAAGCCCAATTAAGGCCTACAAGATTAACTTATTTGTATGTTTATCAGTTCATATTGAGTCAGTGAAAAAAAAAGGTATATAAATCACCAAATATAATACAGTTCAATATGATTTAATTTTTCTTACTTTTTTTTTACAATTTAGTGATTACACACAGTAAAGTGCATCCAGTTTATACATGAAACAAGAAGAGACAGCAACTCACAATATGCCACACTGGAGGTATCTTCACAAACAAAATGTTCATGTCTGCTTTTCAGAATGAGGCGAACAACAGAGATAATTACTGCTTTTATTTGTACTTTTTTTTTTTTTTTTTTTTTTTTACTTTGGAGAACATCTGAAATTGCATTCTCTTACTGAATGATAATACATGACACCTTTATAAAGGAATACATAACTGTGTTTTTAATTTGCAGTTGTGTAATAGAAAAACATCGAAAGCTGTCAGAACGTCATTGTCATCCTGACTCAAAAAAATATGTGTGCTCCGTCTGCAACTACTTCCTTGGTTCTAACTTATCAAGCAGTATAAATGAATTTCAGAATGTACATTACTAGTGCCTGCAACATGACAGAAACTTCAGATAAACATCTATTTATATTTTTAGTAGGCAAATGCATGTATACTGCCCAAAGCCAGACTTTAGGCACTTGCATGTATTATACCAGCATGTATACTGCATACATAGTTGTTTTTCGAGATTTACAATTATACTGTATTTACAGTATAATTGTAAATCTCGAAAAACTACTCACTTCTAAATCTTTTGTAGTCATCTTTGTATTACTTTAGTATAAATACATGTTAATTTGGATTCATATATTGTTTTTTTCTGACTTTATGTGAACGAAAAGACACACATTTGCCCATTTTCCCATTGGAAATAGTGATATTTTGAAATATCACTGTCCTGGTCACAAAAGCAAAGTTTGTGGGGAATAATAGCCACGTTCTATACTTTTGAGGCATAAGCAATCAGGAAATAACACTTACTACCCAGGAACAAAAAAAAATATGTTTTTTGTTACACAGTGTAATAATAATAATAATAATAATAATAATAATAATAATAATAATAATAATAATTTTTAAAAAGTCTTATAGTCAGCATTGAATTGTCAGTCAAAAGTAAGCATAACATGTACATTTGTTACTTTACAGTAATTTGGCGTGGGTGGGAATCTGTTTATTGCAATCTCTGTAGAGGGTCTGCTCATGGTATAACTGTACTGGTTTCAAGTAGTGTTGCTCAGACATCAAGTTGTTGCTAATGTGGTGATAATAATAATTTAAAAGAAATAAAAAACCTTTCCAGAAAGAGCTGTGGTAATTCATGCTGTGTGGATAGTTCATAATAGTGTGCTGTCATATGATTTATTTATTTATTTGTTTATTGTCATCACAGTGAAGTAAAATAGTAGAGAATACAAGGTTGTGTCATTCCACCGGGCCTGTCTAAAGCAAAGAATTATACTTAGTAGGATCAAAGAGTTAAACTGTGTTTTTATCGAAAAATCAGAACACTTCATTTGGAAGCTTTTAAAGGCAGATTGGTCACAGGAACAATTATTTTTACTGAGATGATAATTAACCTGTATGGTTCATTTGAATCAAAATGTTAACATTCTTCTATTTAGTGCAGATAGTGACTGAACTAAGAAGCAACTCAATTAAGATATACTAAGCACAAGGGGGCAAGTTATTACATCCATCTTATTTGAATGGTGTTGCCAGGTTACCATTGTTTAAAACATTGAAAAATATCCCTAAAGGTAAAGATCAGTTAAATGTGCCTCAAATAAACAAGTGTTAACCAACGCTTTAAAATTAAGTACAGTAAAACTACAAAGCAGAATGTAATTCAATATGTTAACATAACATTATTCAGCAGGTTTCACATGAAGCAAAATGAGTTCATTCTATGATGCAAAATGTTTGGCCATAGCTGTGGTTCATTTGTTGTACCTACAGGGTTGTCCTCTTTGGAATATTTCTCATTTGCGAGGAGGGCGGCAAACTGTATAGACTTGCTTTGAATGGATCCAAAGAAAAGTGGATTAACTACTGGACTAAATAACAGAAGTACCTGACTCTGTGTCACGTGTGTTACAGAATGGAGCTGTGGATCTAGGCTAAGTATGGTCTGAAGAATTTGCCTACTAAACTAAATGTGCTCTGTGCTTGTACTCATAATCTGTGCCAGTACTCTCTATACTGCCTCTGGTCTGGATTAGCATCAAAGCAGCTTGTCTATCATTACAGGTTACCAATTACATGGTTACTTCACATAACATTTTGTAACATTTTGAACATATGGCACTGCTATTCATTTATGTAAATTATTCATTTTTTTACTGTCAGAGGCTGATCTCTGCAATGAAAATAAATCACTATTACTTCTCATAATCCCATCTCGAATCTAGTTTGCATTAGTACAACATTATTATATTTGTACTAGTTTGCTATACTAAGAAGTTTTAAATAGTTGTTCAATAATAATAGCATTTATTTGATAACTCTTACGGCATTGTTTATTTGAATAGAAGACTATCTGAGCCCAATTCAATATTTTACAATTGGGGGATGAGTAATCAGTAACCATAATTTGATACATGTTTTCAGAAAGGAGACATCCACTTCGTAGTAAGAAAATAACAATTTATTGATTGCAAAAGATATACCTGATGGGCACATAAACAACTGACAAACAGCTATGCCCGACATGAACATGATAGCTGACAGATACATAATACATTCACATTACAATTTGATCCATGGCCTTATCCATTGGAGCTCAATAGCCGCCCCTATGTTGGCTGAGCTAAGATGAACGCAATGCGGTGATAAAGAATGACTCGGCCAGTGGGCAGGACAAATGGCACTTGGGCCACCTTCCCCCTAGACAAGGCATGCTGCAGGGTGGAGGCAGGGGAGGAGGACCAAACAAAGAAATGACAGGGGTTTGTGGACAGAGAGACCTTTTCAAAACAAATCAATTAAAAATAAAAACCTGAAAAGTCTTCATTAGATAAGTATTCACACCCTTTGCTATGACACTCCTAAATAAGCTCAGGAGCAGCCAATTACCTTCAGAATTCACACAATAAGTTAAATGGAGTCCATCTGTGCGCAATAAAAGTGGTTCACATGATTTCAGATTAAATACACCTGTCTCTGTAAGGTTCCATAGTTGGGTAGTGCACTCAAAGCAAAGATACTACCATTAAGACCAAGGAGCTTTCAAAACAACTCCAGGATAAAGTTGTGGAAAGGCACAGATCAGGGGAGGGGTATAAAAAGATTTCAAAGGCATTGAATATCCCTTGGAGCACAGTCTAGTCTATCATTAAGAAGTGGAAGATATACGGCACCACCCAGAATCCGCTTAGAGCAGGACATCTACCCAAACTGAGCAGAAAGATAAGAAGGACATTGGTCGGAGAAGCCACCAGAGGCCAATAACAACTCTGAAAGACCTACAGTGTTCCATGGCTGAGATGGGAGAAACTGTCCATGTGTCAACAACATGTAAAGCGTTTAGGCCAAAGATGGTTCTGCCAAGTATTGACTCAGGGGGGTAAATACTTATCTAACCAAGACATTTCTGTTTTTTTTTGTTTGTTTTTTTCATTAACTGTTGTTTCACAATAAACATTATCTTGCCTCTTCAAAGTGTTGAGTAGATTGTGTAAATCAAGGGAAAAAAGTCCCATGTAAATGCATCAAGATTTCTGATTGTAACATAACAGACGTCCAAGGGGGGGGGGGGGGGGGGGTTAAATACTTATTATAGGCACTGTAGGTTCACTCTTAGCTTTTAAAATGATTATCGCTGTATTAGAGGAGTACATGATGTAGGTACAGTTCAGTTTGGCTTGGTTCTGGGGTAGATGTTTTGTATTACGTTGAGTTAATGTTCCTCTTCTAGCAGTGGACACAGTTACTCATAACATGAAGTAACATTCCAGTATTTGCTGGCCTGGGCAGAATCTCAAACACCCCAAATTCGGTATGGTACATGATCAAGCTTCGGGGACAACCCATTTGGGTACACAGGGATGTCAAGGGGGTAATACAATAAAACAAGTCAAGTACTGTTGAAAAGTTACAAAAGGTAACGTGTTGGGTGAAACACTGCTGTCATGGATCATGCTGACCTCTTGAATGGAACAATATAAGCATTATTAATTACCTATGCAAACCACTCTGCTGCTAGCTTGGGGTTCGTGCCCAGCCTCTGCCAATTACACACTTACCACTTCATATTCATGGCACTTGAGTCCTATTTGCTGAACTTACATAATAAAATAGAAGAGGGTGTGGGATCTTTTGCTGTGACAGATTATCTGCAGAATCTGAAAGCTTCGTAATCATGTAAACATTGAAGGGTTTTCAAATTCCAGACATTCAAAGGCCTGAAGTGTAAATGAGCTGGGATGTTCAAATAATTTAAAACCAAGACTTGGGACTTTCTAATGTAGGCAGTGATTTCCAGTGCTGTGTGAAACAGCACTTACAATAAATCACATCCTAACTGCCCTCCTATTGCTATTTATATTAAATTACACCCTTTCCATAGAGGTGACATTTATGCTAATATTGTAATTTGTCTTTGGAAAGTATAAGAATAACGTACTCTGCAGATGCTATGAAAAATCAGTTACTGACAAGAGACTGTCTCAAGCTTCTGTAAATGCTGTCTCGAAAACTGAGCTATGGTGCATCACACTAATAAGTATCTGAGCATCTTAGTTTTATCAGCTCAAGCTTCATTTTATCTAAATAGCGGTGGATCTGAAACTGAAAGTGCATGTAAAAATGATTTAAAATGCCACGGGGTGACCTGTTTACTGATTTCTATAAAAGTGGTGTCTATTGGACATGTTATACAAACAAATAAGCAAAAAAGACAACTTAAAATAATAGGTTTAAATACAAGGCCCCATTTTCCATGTTGTGGTATTGATTAAGGCATGATTCAAATGATAACAATGTAATTAAGTCAAAAATGAATATATATATATATATATATATATATATATATATATATATATATATATATATATATATATATATATATATATACTGTTCAGTCTTTTACTTAAATAGTATTTTCTAATTGATAGCTGGACTGTGACTAGAGTATCTCATTACACAATAACAGCATGGTTCCCACAATAATTTAAAGTGACACAGATTTCAAAATTGATTCTACAGGTGATATGATTCAGACCTTGCCCTCTATGCTGAAATAATATTAATGTTTTAAACTTTAAGGGTAATCACACCACTTTATGATATGATGACAGTGAGCTGACTGACAGAATATGATTTAAATTATGAAACAGAAAACAATAAATTGAAAAATATGGATATATATACTTGAATCTACAGCTATAGCCAAAAGTTTTGCATCACCCTATAGAATTAACTCGTTTTACTTCATAAAGTCGAATGAAACCGGTTGAGTAACATATTTAATTGCATGCTGCTTTGTAGTTTTCCATATACTTTCTATAAACATATACTTAATATAATATATATATAACATATAATAATTCCCCTTTCAGCCAAATCCAGAGCCTGCACTGTTCTGATGTGCGGCGCATTCACTTAATTTAAATACTCCAGTCCACATCGGATACACATGTACAGTTTTTATCATTCTGCAGTTAATATAGAGCCCGCAACTTTTGAGATGCGTACTTGCCTATCCGCATCTACCTGCAATTGTTGACTCTTAGTACATAGGCCCTTGGTTGTGTAACAGTCTTTCACTGTTTTATTTTGCACGTATATAATGGCAGTTTTCACCTATCTTGCTGTCTATCCCAAAGGTCTGTCTCACACTTCAAGGATTCATCAAGCACAGGCAAAGTACAATTTAGCATCAGTAATTACATCCAGTTCTTATTCAGCTCCATTAGGCACCACACTCTCTCCAAAAAATCAAAAGCAAATAATAAAAGATATCTGTTTCCACCATTAAACAATAACATTCAGGTCTTTTAACAAATAAATAATCAACAGTAAAGATATCAACCTTACACTCAAGTCACACGAAATTAAGTTCCACACTGCCAGATCAAAATCTATTCTACATTATTGAGCTCTTTTAGATACAGGGGTACTATGTTCTATGAGTACTATAAAACATTCTCCGCTAAAGCTGTCACCATCTCTGCAGCAGATAACTATTTTGTCGATTGGTCTTCCTCTGATTCAGTCGTCTTTAACCACATTCACAGCCCATTCTCAATACTCCCTGTTTTTTGTGGAGTGTTCCATTTTAAGATTGGTGACAACCATTTTAATACTTACTGACATGAATAGTTCAGATTAAGACAACAGGCAGTACTAAAAGCTAATTGCAATGAACAA
Organism: Polyodon spathula; assembly: GCF_017654505.1. NCBI lineage: Eukaryota > Metazoa > Chordata > Actinopteri > Acipenseriformes > Polyodontidae > Polyodon > Polyodon spathula. The sequence goes on from NC_054542.1 coordinate 4,063,778, forward strand.
ACCTGATTAGATGAGACATATGATAGTTAGTGGGGTTTGAAGTTATTTGTGACACTTTCATTAACTAAGTGGTTCCACTAAATCACTAAGACACCTAAATCTAACAGATAATTGAGACAAGATGGTTGAACAGGTACAGACGATGAAATTAGTTCACTTTTTTATATACTATACTTTGTATTTAGTTTTTCCAAACAGATTAGTGCCCTTATAAGAAAATGCAATTAAATACAAATGTAGCTCACTACAAATTCAAAAAGAATGCTCAAACTAAAATTGCATTAAAGATGTATTAAAACAGAAGCCAGAAAGCCATGTATGAACCAATATATTTAATTCTGATCACACAGATTAATCAGATCACAAGAATGATCAACCTGAAATAGGAAGTGAAGTAGCAACATTTAGAACAAGATTAGATTCATGAGAAATGCAAAAGTATAGAAAACATCTTTAGACTGTTTCCAAAATTCCCAGGAACATTTAAGTTAAGCATATATATATATATATATATATATATATATATATATATATATATATATATATATCTTATATTCTAAACATTCTTAAAACGTATGTGTTATAATACTGATAATCTGAATTTCTTAAAAGCGTTAGAGCAAATACTATTTTGCTAACTAAACTATACATAAAAGAATGCAATTCTGCCTTTATTGTTGATATTATGTGCAACATCACAATCTAGCCATCTTTTCATCACAATGGGTAGAGCCCACCTTAAGAAATATTCAGTTATTTATCAAATGGCAAATACCCAGATACACCTAAAGGGAACCGGGGACGAAAGGCTCATTTTCTGAGACAATGCCACCGTTTTTTCCATTACTGATGAACAACTAATGTACAGATACAACGTACACAAAAAATGCCAAAGGTGAGCCACAAAATAGACACTGTCCATCAATATGTACAGGAGTTAAACATTAGTATGTTAATAACAAGTGGTGTTTGCTCTAATATTAATTAAACATCTCTCTCTCTCTCTCTCTCTCTCTCTCTCTCTCTCTCTCTCTCTCTCTCTCTCTCTCTCTCTCTCTATATATATATATATATATATATATATATATATATATATATATATATATATATATATATATATATTATTGTCCATTAAAAAAGCTTTACTCAAACATAGCATGTTTTGGAACAAAAGCACTTAAACCAGCAAGCCCTCTCCACCCCGGGAGGCACTCGGCCAGTTGTGTGGCGCCCCCTGGGAACTCCCGTCCATGGCCAGCAGTGGAATAGCCTGGATCCAAACCAGCGATCTCCAGGCTGTAGGGTGCATCCTGCACTCCATGCAGTGTCTTAACTGGATGCACCACTGCGGAGCCCCGAGTTGAGCCCTACCAGCTTCCTTTGTATACATCTTGGTCATTTATTGCAAAATATTGCAAAACATTCATACACTACATATTGTCCCACAGTCTGTAAAATGTTGTATATCATTGAATAAACTGCCTTTATAATACCTTTGAAGAATCCTGGAGAATGTTTACAAGCTCAAAAACTTTAAAGCTGTTCCCTTTATCATCATTTTGCACTCAGAAAAAAAAAATTCTGAAAGTACAACAAATACCATAAATAATTACTAGACAGTGTTTATTTTATAATCAATAAAATCGCATGTGTCAGATTCCAGAATGTATTGACTTTACTTTCTCTTGCATTTTCCCCTTTATTCTAAGAATTGCTTCTCTTAAATTGTATTTCTAAACCGAGATGTTTGGATAGATTTTTTTTTTTTAAAACTAATTTTAAACAAAATCGATGAACCACAAAATTGTTATATTTTGCAAGCATTTCAATCTCTGTAAGTCAGATAAATCCCCCCGATGTGCCAAATATATAAATGTGAGAAAACCAGTGATAGGTGTGCTGCAAGCCATGCATTATATTAAAAAATCATCGATAAAAAATCCAAGGTTACTCATGAGAGGGGAAAAGAGGTGGATTTGTGTCTGTCTTTCTCTTGAGATTTTCACATTTCATTTCATATGTGTCTAAAAGACAGTGGTTTTATTTAGTATATTTAGTTTTTTTGGATAACGCCAAACTGCTATCTGAAGTGAGGTGAAACAGGCAATAGTCTGCTTTAACACCCAACCCCAGTAACTGAAAGTTAATGCAGAGAAATAGATATCAACCATAAACCAAATACATGTGGAGAGCTGCCTGCAATGTGTGTATATTTGGATTATGTAATGATTTAAAAATACATATATATATTAACATTTACATTCGTGTTCAAACCAGATGAACATATTCTATCATATTCCATTGTATTTAAAATTTCCAGAAAGATGACAGCTATTGTCCTCAGAGTAGCCGACAAACCTTTCAGTAGTTAACATTCATTTCAAAAACTCAAAACTGCTGTACAGCAGTATTTTGCACATAACACTTCCTTGCCTTTCATCTGTTGCTATGGTGATAATTATGTGAAAGATGGTTGCAAATATGATAATGTGGCAGACTTTCAGATTATTTGTAGACCGCTTGATGGTACTTTACATTGAATTCTGTTATCATCCAGTAGGGCGAAAATAAATGAGATTCTTAAAATCTACACAAACATTTAAAAACAATACAAATACTGTAGATGTGTTGTTCACTTTGAATCCCATATTCATGTTATATTTCTTTTTAAAGCTGCTTCTTTACAATGAATTATATTCGAGGTTCATGAACCTGACCAAAACAGATTTAGCAGACTCCAAATTGAATTACAATGGGAAAACCCTTTAAAAAAGGCTACAGTGGATCTTTGGGAAAGCAAAAGACATCTTTGGTTACATAGGATTTCCACAACTATTAAAAAAAAAAAAAATCCAATTCAGAGATCAAGGTACATAGTTTGAATTAACAGTAATAATTGAAAATAAAATAATAAAAAAAAATAAAAAAAAAAATAAAAAATATAAGTATAAAATTTATAGATACACATGAACACTAAGCAAAGCTCTATCAGTAAATGATGCAAATCATGCATGAAAAGTGGAGTCAGTAAATACCAACCCTAATTAAACAATATCTCTTACATTGCGCAGCAAACACAGACGTTGTATATGGCAAATTGTGTACCTAATACATTGCAAACAGCCTGCTATAGGTCAAGTTCAAAATATTATTTTTATGAGCTTCAGTAAATTACAAAGACATATCTAAATAAATGCATTACCAGTACTTTATTGGCAGGCAGCTTAAAAAAACTACAGATTGCAAAGTTAGATGTAAAAACAAAGCATCTGTCTAGTGTTGGTTTAAAGCTGTCCAGAATACATATAATACTTGTGTTACTCCCTTTTTGCAGCCTATGTTATCTCCGTAATTTTGTTGTAAAATAGAACAGTGTTGGATGATATATTTATAGGATAATTAGGACACAGCATATTATGTTTAGTTGTTTATGTTTTGTGTTCTTAATATAACAATAAACATACAAACATAAACATATATAATTGTTGAGCTATATTATTACAGATAATATAGAGGTAAACCCAACCCTGCAACTGAAAAATATCTTTGCTACTAAAATAATTATTACCATTTCCAATATGCAATATTAAACCAATAATTCTCCAGCCTGGGATAATTGATTAGCATTGGGAGTTATCAGCCCTAAGATTGCACCCTTTGCAGCATCAATTGGCGGTGTGCAAGAATCTTTTCCAATATAATTGAATGAATCCAGAGTTTAGAAAAGCCAGTATGAACCAGGGTTAAGTTTCTAGTATGAGCCAGGGTGTATGCACACCCAAAAACATAATATGGTAGTTAATTGCGTAATATGTTAAAATATTAATTCAGCCTGTTTGTATTATCAACTGGAATACCTAAATCTACCATACTGTACTTCTTATTTCAGACAAACAAATAGAGCTGGAATTTCCTTTGTGTTTTTGATTGACAGTCCCACAGAACCTTTTAAAACCTGATATATATATATATATATATATATATATATATATATATATATATATATATATATATATATATATATATATATATATATATATATATTACAACAATCATAAAACATTCCTCCTGAGGTTGTTCCTTAGAAAAGTCTATTGTGGTACATCATTATAACGCAGGGAGGTATAGTAAAATAAAATTAAAACACAGCAAAGTACATATAAAGCATGGTGTAAATCATAGTAAAGCAAGCTGGAGATTTTTACTACCAGCTTTGGCAAAGCATGATGCATGACATTTTATTAAATGTAATGTAAGTAAGAATAACAGTGAACCTAGATTGTTTGCCACTGGTTAATTTAGCATTTTAATTGGTGATGTTTCATTCTTTGGGATCTATTCAATTGGTCCAAACATTGGCAGATCTAAATACTGCCATCCTTTAAATCATTAAATAGGACACTCTCTTGTATTGTACACCTAAAATGGGCTAACATGCACTGTAGACTTTAGTCATTGTTTAAATCAATTGACCCCTGTATATACAATAAAATATCTATAGGTCTTCTTTGTATTTCTCTCTCACAGTTTTGTGAAGATAAAAAGTAACATTCATTTGTAAGTTTCAACTTGTAAGCAATGAATGAGAAACAGTTTGTAATCAATACTGGATATTTTTTCCAGCCGGGTGTCTCGGCAGCAGACTCTTTTAATGATTGAATACACTATATGCAAATAAATAATTTCACTTATTGTACTCTACTGTACTGCACGAGAACACAAGCCACCCACCCCCAAAGGAAGAATCAAGAACTGTACAGTACTGTACCTTCTGACTCCACAAGCAGTGTGTGCTTCTGTACGTCTACAGATTAAGTCTCCCTCTATCAGTAGTCACATTATAGGCTCGGGCTATGTCCTACTAAAAGAGTTTCACATTGTATCTGTTATAATGTATAACCTTGTTAGTGTTGCCAGCACTTGAGCATGGAGCAGACCTGGAACCCATTAATCTTACTCTCTGCATTCAGAGCAACACGCTTGCACGTTGTAGAGAGACATGCCAGCTGTAACTGGTTTGAATTTGTGATGCTCATCTGGTGTCTCTCTATCAGAAGAAGCTGGCTGATCTGTAGGAAATTGAAATGGCTGTATTATTTCCGGCTGATTTCTCAAGGTGATAGCCTGAACTAAAGGATTCCTTACTCAGATAACTCACTCTTAAAGGAAACCTTTTCAAACTGATTTGCTGCCAAAATTCAGGGCTTGCCTAAAAGCAATCAGCTGTCTCTGTGGTTAATGCTTACTTTTCATCAAGGGTGCAAACTTTTATGAGAACAACTACACATAACAGTCCAATTCCCAATAACATGCTCAACTACAGACTGAGGGGTGTTCAAGAATATTGGTTTTCTCCTACATAAATTTAAAAGGAGGTACATATGACATGACTGTAACTGGAAGGTTGTTATTTTACCTGCTATGAATGGATTCAATCAAACTGCAGTGCCATTCAACCTGTGTTAGCAAAAAATGACAAGCTTGTTTGTTAACATTCAACAAGCCTTTAAGGCCCATAGTTGAAACCCTAACCATACAATACTCCTCCTCATAACTTACAGGGCACACACACCCACATCCCAATGAATAAAATACAACCATCAGTGATAGGTAATGATAAAATAATTGCTTCATGTAATTTATACTTTGATGAGTCATCTTTATATTACACTCTACTGCATCACTGTGTATAGAAACAGTATTGCTCTTTTTAGTTTATATTTCTTGGGTTTGTTTTTAGAAATACAAAGACGTGAATGTTAAGTGGATAACAGTATATAGTATAAAGAAATAACAGGTGTTTTGTCTCAATGGAATTGAACCATGTAATAATACACATTCTTCCGTCTATTTGAATCTGTTTAATGGCCCTATAATGACATTGTAGTTTTCAGTTCCACATAAAAGTAATTATTTAGATTGCTGACCAAAAATGTTCATATGTTGTTTTTGCTTATAAATTTCAGAAGTACTAGAGGCATTACCATGCAATAACACACAGAATGGACCAAATTAGTTATTTGTTGACTGTGAGTTATGGGGTTTTGCTGCTGTAGCAAGCTATTCTCCAACCTGCCTAAAGGAGGATGATATAATATTAATCCACAATAAATAGCATTGCCCCATTTTATAACAACAGTCAGACATACTGTCTACACAGAGTTATTGAATTACAGCAGATAATACTTGTCTCTGATGAAGGCAGTGATTTCTTGCAGTATTGTTCAAACGTAGTAGATTTATTACCGGTTGCTGCAGGATCCTGGTGTTAAGTTTCAGTGTTTGTTCAGAATAATAGTCATCTCTTGTAAACAATCTCCAGCACTGCAGCCTTTTGTAGATTCAGCATATTTGTTGCTTTGTTACAGAAGAATAGTCAAGTGACTGCTATTTAGCTACTTGTTAAAAAAAAAACAGACAAAAGAAAAGTTGAAAGGCAAGAATGGAAAGGAATGTTTTTGTTTAGTTTCTAAGGTAAGTAATTACAAATCTCTAACAGTAAGTAACTTCGTACTGAAACACAGAAGGTCAAATTACAGTGTACCAGGGATTTAAAATGAAGACTAGAAAATCCTGCAAATCTGTACTCATTTATTAATCCAGATTGCAGCTCATTAATCCTGATTGGACTGTTACATAATAGTAGTACAATATTTCATGTTAGGATTTCGAAATGTCACATCTTTCAATGTGTCAGTTTTTTGTTACGTATATGGAAAACTATAAAGCAGTATATCATTGTTATATTAACTTAACATTATTTAGCAGGTTTCATTCCATTATATGAACTAACATTTGTTAATTCTATAAGGTGATGCAAAACGTTTGGCCAGAGCTGTAGGTTAGTCCTCATTATCGTTCTGAGTTATTCCACTTGTTCTGATCAGTTAAAACAATTACCAGAGTCATCTGTTTGGCGCACTGCAATCATGGATAAGTTAGTACAGATCTGCAGGATGTTCTAGCCTGCATTTTCACTGGTATGCTGTGACTAAACCAGAGGTTGTTTTTTTTTTTTTTTTTGGTTTGTTTGTTTTTTTTAATATTTGTTTGTACTTTTTCCTAAACTGGACACTTGTGACACGAGCGAAATCGTCGAATGTCAATCAACACGACGTTCGACGTTTCCGAGCTTTATAGATTAAAATTGAAAAGTAGCAAGCCTAATAATAACAAAGTATCTCTGAGTAACCATTATAATGAATAAATGTAGGAGTTCTGTATTTGAATTTAGTCATGGTAGATAATGTAATATGTACATCCCACATCCTTTACTGTGCATATTTTGAGAATGGCTAACCTTTGTCCCTTTTGCATTAGGTAGCTTGTGTGTATGCTTTAAAGAACACTTTTGCATGCAGGTCTCTTGTTCTCTTGAGTTCAAAACAGCTAAGCTGTTACACTGGGAGAATACTAATTCAGAAATGAGCCACCCAGTAATAAAGAATAGCATTTACTGTATTAAAGTTTTACTGCCACTAACATGCAATATTCTATTTACCTTGGTTAAGCATTTCAGTTTGATCCACGGTACACAGATTGCTGATCTGTGATCATGATACCAGTAAGTACAATAAGAGTATATTTATTTGAAAGATTCAAACAAATCATTTATTATAGAAGCGTCAATTCCAAAAATGATGCCCTTTCCTGTTTTCAGTCATGTCGTATTGGTCTTGGTGAGACCTAAGTCAGCCTTATTACAGAAGCAGGGGAATACCATTACTGGAACAGCAATTAAAAAGTAGTTTCCAGTTTTTTCAGACAATGTAAAACATCTGTTTCTTGCAATGCCAGGAGTATCTAAACACAAACTTAACATCACAAAGTGTTGTGTTATTGCTGTAATCCTCCAAAAGACCTAGGGGGTAGCATCCTGGGCTTCGCATCTGGGTTGGAAATATTTCGTTATGGCTAGGGTTACTGCACACTGGTTAACATCACAGCTGAAGAACTTGAAATATATATTTCTTTTATAGGTCTTAAGAAAGTGACACAGCTACAGCTAGTTATATTAGTAATTCATATGATAAAGTTAAGGATATATTTAAACACAATATATTCCAGAAGCATCCTGCACATTTGTAACCATTACTCTCCATGGACATTAAGAGGAAAGACTGATTTCTTAATGTCTAGAAGCGTTGTACATGTGTTCATTATGTCCTCGAGCAGTGGATGTTCCCAAAGCTTTTTCAGGTGGACAAATCGATAACCTGCTGCTACTGTAGCATACTATCATGCTGATACAGCAGTTAATGACAGTACTAAAGAGAATCTTTGTAATTCATTGAGACAAAGTACTTCTATCTTATAACTGTATATAATTAAAATATAAAGACATGTCAGAACTGTTTGGTGTTGCTGAGTTTCTTTTTAGCACAATTTTATATTCCATTATTGAGTTAAGTGTATGAGATTCCAATACCTCATCAGTCACACTCCCACGCTGTACACACATAAGTGATAAAGCCTTACACCTACATATGTGCTAACTACGCCACAAGAAGAGCATAGGAAATAACAAGGGAAATGTTGTTGATCTTCTTTCAGGGAAAGATAAAGATGAAGACAGATAAGTGCTGGCTACAGAACACTGTGGAATGCTGCATATATGACCTTACTGACTTCTTTAGTGTGTTACCGTTGGGACAGAGGTTTAAATTTAGCCTAGGATACAACGAAGAACTAATTGTATTCTCATGTGTTTCAGGCAAAGTGAAGGTTCAGGGTATAGTGTTACAGGGATGAAAGGGTTTGAGTCTGATTTAAAATTCAGCAGAAGTACAACAAAAAGAAACAAATCTGAAAAAAAAACTAACACATAAAGCGATCGAATACTATGTAAAATTCTATCATAAGCCTTAAAGCTTTCTTCAAGATCAGAAGTTTTAAAGACAAAGATAATGAAATGATGAAAATAGCTTTATTCCTGTATTCCTTTTAGGTCAGCAATCTGGGGTGTCAAAGTAACTTAGAGGGGTAGGGTGGGACTTTTTAGTAGATGTTTGGGTTGCAAAGATGCATTGTCTATATTAAAATCTATGCTGAAGCTTAGAAATGTGCAACTGCTCCCTTACCTGAGGTTGTGTGTATGGAATGGCAAATTAGAGGTAACACAATTACTTTTTATTACTGTACATTTTATTTTTTGCACTGACTTTCTGTTTTCAACAGAATTGATTAAATATGAACATTTCTCATAAATGCTACAGCATTATCATATAATTACAGTAGCTATGTTTTGCAGCAAAGAATGCAGCACATGTGTCATTTTTTGATGGGGTCAGGGACATAACCCCCTGTTGATTGGACTAAAAGAATAAACAATGACATGCATTTGGGGCTAGTTCCGCAAAGTTGTTTTCTCAAAACTGTGATTAGAATGATTTCAGAAAAGATATTCGTCAAATAAATAAATAAATAAATAGCATTCAATGTAAGACTTCTGAATACACATTGTATACATGAAGTAAAATGCTTTGAGAAGTGTTATCTGATTATTTTAATGTATATCCTGAATAAGCAGGCCAAACCCAACTAATCCAAAATCAACAAGCTGATAGCCTATACTGTAGATCATTTTCATACAGTATTTTAATAAAATGTTTTGAAATTTTAGTTGATCAATCTGTTACCAAAATGTATTTCGTTTTTCATCAACAGTATTTCCTGCACGACAGACATATGAAGGCATTGGCCAATAACCTTTTATCTAATAATTGCAAGCTTCAGTTTATGGATGAACAACTTAATGATTCTGTCAAATTACCTGATATATATATATATATATGTTAAAACGTACCCTTGATGAAGGGAAAGTTCTAAAACAGTAATTTGTTTAATAAATCAGTTATACTGCACAAGTGGAGCATGCTGCATAGAATCTTTATAACAATTGACTTTGTAAGTACAGGTTGACTGCATGTTTCCAAATTGAAAGGGCAATGCAGTATATTTCTCCCCAGGCTCTCCTACTAAGTACTATAGTTCTCCTAAGAAGATATTTAGGCATAAGGACATTTTGTACAGCACTCTCTACCACCCAGTAGTCAACTAATGGTGAAGGGGTTAATATTTCTGTGATCCAATATGTCCTTGACCAACAATGGGAAGTACATTACAATACTGTGTGTACATTTCTGTCTGGATCAATTTTCAAAGGAAACAAAGAAATTCTTTTGTTAGTGCCCCCCTTCCACCCCTCTCTTTAAAACTTTCCCCTAAGGAAACATCCACTTTCTTTACAGAATACATTTGAAGAATACCACTGGACAGCATTCAAACAACATTTCACCAACCACTTTTCTCAGCTTTCCTCTAATTGCACATCTGTTGGATATATTCATTGACGTTCGAAATGGGGGGGGAGCATTTGAATACAGAGGCAAGGTATCATGTTCAGCAAACTTGTCTCATGTGTTTTGTCTACATGTGGTTGCCGAGTGGTCTCGAGATGCTTTGTGTACCCCACTTCTTTTAAAACCTAAAATATATGAATCTTCCTTGACAATTCACATTCACAGTACAGGACTTGCAGAGCTTGGGATCAAGTTGCATAGCTTTGTTGGAGGCTGAGGAAACAGAGGACTGCAGACTGCTCTCACACAAATAGTGTTGAGCCATGGAGCTCTGTGGCTGCCAGGAAGCACAATCAAAGGCATGAGAGGATGAAGCAGCTGGGGCCTAGCAATGTCAAGCCTGGCATGCCAGTCAGTAGCCAGGACTGAGAGCCAGGGCCCCTCTCAAAAACATTATGAGAGATCAGTGTCAACACAGTCTCTCTGGGAGAGTGGATATAATACAGACCAGCTGTTATTGCTCATCAGGGCCCCGGGAATAAAAATCAAGACACTATTGCTGCACAGCACACAGTTCGACCATGAAAAAAAATAGGGGATTAAGAAGATTAGACAAGGCTTCAGGCAAAAATAAATGTAGTCAAAACCCGGGAAATGTAACCCATGTCAATATCTCAGTATCACCAGTCTTTTTTTAAACCCTTTAATTTTTAAATCCAACAGGAAGAAGATATATTGAAATATGCTGATCACACTTTAAACACAAATTATAGTACCTGTTCATAACAAAGGCAAGGCATGTTATCAAGCAGGTGATGCTGAGGAAAGTATTAAAGCTATTATGAATCAACACATTGTTTTTAAAGTGGAATACATTAGGTTGCTTAAAACAAAAGCCACCATTCCAATGAGATTTGCTAGACACAAAATAGTGGACCTAACTTTCCTGTTACAAAAGCTGCTGCAGTCATGTAGGTTACAAATGCATCAGATCCATGTGGGTGGGGTTTGAAAACTACATATACAGTAACAAGTAACAGGCAGCATATAGTCTACCTGGAGATAGCAGTGGTCCGTTCCTAGTTTCACAGCCACATGTCTAAAGCACTGTTAGGATGCATCTACTGTAGTGGCAGACGATGCACACTATTTATAATGTAACTGTTTGTAGCTGATTAAGTAATGTCTATTTAGGGTTTAACATGACCACATTTAGAATGTGTCATGGGATATGAAGTCACTATGCATTCAATAGTAAATTGTGCACCAGTACTACATGACTGAATTTTCTCCCTTGGGATATTTTTACTCTCTCGGGTCCCATTGACAATGTTGGTTATAGACTGTGGTTGGCTTATTTTTTATATATAGATGTTCTGTTTCAATACAGCTAGCCCCATACCTTCTTGATGTCAGAATGCTTAAACAGCTCCATACATGCACTCCTGTACTTGGTAATCGAACAGCAAAAAAACAAAAAAAGAAGCGTTCCCCTGTTTAAGGGCTATGGACAGCGATGCAAGGCATGGGGTTATGTATTTCCACCTGCCTGTACACTGCATGTGGGTGGAAGTATAAACACTCAATGAGCTCAGTGCTGGGTTCATAGGGCATGTGAATGAGGATCCATGCTTGTGACAGGCAATTGCTTCTTCTTCGACAGTAGATGATGAGCTTCTCATGAATATTCATCTGCTCTCTTCAAAACTCCACATCATTATTATTATGGCTGCTTCAGGGCTTTAAAAATGAAAGCCAGCTATGTTATTGTAATGTTATCTATGAAGGAAGCCCACCGAAAGCCATTTACTGGGGTTTGTCAGGCAAATCCATGTGAAAAACAACAACTGGGCACAGTAGAGAATAATTTAAACAGGTGCTAACATGTCAGGTCTCATAATGGGGGGAAAAATACAAAAAGAGCCTATAGCGTATAATTAGAGGTGTACTTGTTTAAGATAATGTTGAGTTCAACTTCCAAAACAAGCTGTATCATTGATAGGAGCTCTGTGACAGCATTTGAAAAAAAGATCTGCCACCTTCAAAAGCATCATTGTGATGGAATAGTCCCTTACACCTCATTATTACTTGGCTGTGAAGCGTTTTCAAATTAGTTCTTCTGTTCTTGTTTTTTTCATTTGTTGTCTCACAATCGTTTTTGAGCGTATATATTGTAAGGTGTTTAGGTACCATTAAAGGTGCAGTAAAAGGGACTTCCTGGCAAGGTAAGGACTTCCTAGAAGTGCCTCAGATGAAAACACTGCAGCTGGCATTTGTGGCTTCCCTGACCTAAACACAAAGTAAGCTAATTGGTAATCATTAAGCCCCCCACATGGTTTGAGTTGTGTTTTTATGGGATGGGTTACATCACTAGGGAGAGCATGTGGGATGTTATTTATCAGCAGATACTCTATGGCAGAAGCATTGTTAGCATAGTCCATCTTACTGGAGACAACAAACAAAGGTGATATGTTAGCCATGGTCTGAAAACAACCACCTGAAATATGTTCAACTATGTTTAAAACCATATTGAGGACTGCACCTTTACTGATCAATATACTTGTATAACTTAACTAATTTAATTCTTATTATAATATAGGGGTGGTTAATATAGAGGCAGTGTTGAAACTGTTTCACTTCTGACACCACAGCATGCTGACAAAAAAACAACAAATGTGTACAGGTTTAACATCCAAAACGGTTTGTTAATATTAGCCTTGACTTTTTAGAATTTGACCCAGCTACAGAAGAGGGAGTCGTTGGGAAGTACATTTTTCCTGCCGCTGGGCACTCCACAGTCTGTTTCAGATAGGGATCTGGCTGCTTGTGAGTTAACAGTAACCTTGATCCACTGCTGTGTCTTCTGGCTGCAGTCTGTATTAGCACAGCAAGGGGTACTCAGTGAGGAGCTGGGTGATGGGGCTATTTAGTTTGTTTCACTCAGCAGATTAGAAACAGATTTAAAATTACAAAATTCCGCTGGAACATGCTTGTGTGTGTGTGTTTGTGTAAGCTGATCTATTGCTAATTGAAAATGACAATAGTAAGGTAGATATCAACTACCCCATTGTTTTAAGCCTGCTCTGAATTTTAAGAGATAACATTCTCATGATTTAGAGAAAAACGTTTTTCATTTTTAACAAGCCTCGTGTCTGCATTCCAAGTGTACTACTTTTTTAAAATATTTGACCAAGGGAATAGATTATAAGGATGTATTCATTTTCTCATAAGAATATGAATTAATACATATATTATTAGCATATGTGACTTAGTTGCAGAATATATAAAGGATTACAAGATTTGTGTCACTGGGTTGACTATACAATGTATTACATTTATCAACCAGTTATCTCCCTAGTGTAGTAAGCAACATCGTGCTAATCAAAGACTCACTGTGAAGTTTATCTCCAGGTTTAGCAGATTACACCGTCACAACCTGTTTAACCAATCAGATCACAGAGTCTCCACAAAAGAGACCAAGGTAAATAGTAATGATAAACAAAACATGTGCAACAACGTCTGAAGGGAGCTAGACAGGCAGGATGGACCTGAGCCAGGGCCTAGAAATGATTACCAGTATCCTAGGCAAAGACTTTGAGTGTACTGCTCCTTGGCATACATTAGCATGACAGCCTTGTTCAGTTTATGTTAAGTATCAGATAATGGGGGGATTAAGAGGATATAAATGGCATGGAGTTCAAAGATTAAAGTGAGAAAGAACGAAGATGGGGAATAACTGGGGATTGTGTTAAAGAGAAGCTGAAAGAAGATGTATTATCAAGGTCATTTATATTGAAATAGCTTTTAACATGGATACAGAATGGCTTCAAGAAGTATCGTGTATTGACTATGATGAAGGCAGGGTGGTTGGAATATACAAAGAAACAAGGTCTAGAAAGGAACAGAACAAGTACAGCATCATTTTGTCATTCTCTCTCGGAACTACTTGATAAAGTTATTAACAGAGACATGCTGAGTCAATAGCACTGGTAAATTGCACTTTGGGGTTTTCATTGTAAACTTTGAGGAGTATTTTTTACAATATGGCTAATGCTCCCAGAATGCATAATCAGACACTTGTGTGTGTTGTTGTGTGTTAGAACATTGTGTGTGTTAGCATGATTCACAAACAACACATTACTTACCCATAACTGTTTACCATACTATATTGATCACAGTTGTGATTAGTATGTAAAAGGCTTACAGCTACTAACAACCTGTTCTTCATTTGCCCCAGCAGCCTGATTTCTTATCACTCAGACAAGAAAATGCTCACCACCACTGTGGATGTGGAGAGTGTGTGTTGTTGTGTGTTAATACCCATCAACCCTGCTACGGTGACCTTGGCAGTGGTCTCTTTGTCAGAAGTGATCTTTATGGGTGCTTGTTAGACTATCAGAGCTCATTTGTTCTGGTTTGCAGTGATGGCAAAGCTTTTTGGAGGGAATATAGATTAAAGTGCAAGCTTTATTACATGTGTTAATTATAGTAAAATGTCAGCTATGAAAAAGAAAGGGGTCATACATTGACCTTACAGAACTAATTTTACAAATGTGTAGCTTACATAGATAGATTCCCACGTTTAAACAAGGCTGTTTTTACTGTGGGGCTAAGGGGTCCAAAGACAACACAGCAGTAAAATGTTGACCCCCTAAAAAATTTCGATTAAATGTGGCCCCACAAAAACTTACATTTTATATACTAAGCTTTTTTTTTTTTTTAGTTTATAACTTTATAATCCCTTATTAATAATTTTAGCATATTCTAATAACATATATTATTATTATTATTATTATTATTATTATTATTATTATTATTATTATTATTATTATTGTAAGTGTAATATGAACAAGAAAATGTAAAAAAATACATTTAAAGCTAGTTTTAGAAGTGAGTGTGTTGTGATAGGCTTGTAGTTTGTTGCCCAACAGTATATAAACACAAGCAACACTACAAAATTCAGAACACTCAAATGAAACATGAAAGGTGAGAGGGCAGGCTTAAACATTGACTTTGAACGGAGAAAACTTATGACATGAGTCAAAAATAAAAAAAGACCCAAATCATTTGCATCGAAGGCAAAAAAAAAAAAAGGAGTAGAGGAGTTTTGAGATCTATGAAATGTAAAGATGTAAATAATATACATGCACTAAATATTTACAGTCCACACGTGTAATGAGTAGGTAATAAAGAATGCAATGACATTAAACTGGGTGTCAAGGAAAGAGAAAAGAAGAGGAGCAGTGTATGAAGTCAAAAAATCTTCTAATAGGAAACATTGGAAAGAAATATGGGCCGAAAATGGCATGGAGCTTGTCAGGAAAATGAATGTGGACAGAGTATTGGTGCATGGCAAAGCATTAGAAAGGTCACAGTCAGAAACTAGCAGTTTATCACTGGTAACAATCTGAAAATTGAAAACAAAAATATCTTGGAATCTATTTTTCTCATTTTTTTTTATCTTTAGTTTTAAATTATGTCTACTTCTAATGCACACCAGCTTTGCTCTGTGGCTTTGGGAAGATTGTTAAAGCTTCAAATGTCATGTTAGTTTTTTACATTTCTCTTGCTATGTTAAGGTATTTTCATTTTTCACAACTTTTTACTCTTACAACTTTCAAAGCTCTTTTCAAAATGGCCGCTCTAGTGGACTGCGTTTGAGATCTGTCCTCCAAATCACTGCAGGAAGAGCGATTAAAAAAAGCAAAACATGAAATGCTCTGGCTTTTCTGTTCCGTACCACCTCGTGGATCGTTAATGCTGTGTTACCTGTTTGACAATGTGGGCAACAATCCTAATTATCAGTGCACTAGAGCGGCCGTTTCGAAAAGAGCTTTGAAACAGAGTTCAAAGTTATAAATGTAAATCGTATTTAGGATTTTAACAATGAAAAGACAAATTACAGGTATGTTAATTTAAACAGTTGTAGCAACAAGCGGGAACGTGTAATGCTTTTCAGTTTTTAAGCCCTGTTCTTTCTCATTAGACTATTTGTACTTGTACTACTTTTGAGGAGATACTTACTGAAACTACTAGCCGTGTGATGTCCTCTCCGCTAGCGTTTTCTTGGTTTTTGTTTTATGGAACCCTCTCTATATCAACCCTCTGTCATTTGTGCCCTTATCCACCTGTCCGGTGGAGGACTGGATTCAAACAAGTAACCAGATAAGAGAACTTATCAGCTAGTCTGGGCCATTGGGGGGGGGGGGTAAATAATTATTCTATGATGTATTAATTGTATTATTTTTAGTCCTTGAATTGATACATGTTAGCTTGGGGTTTAGAGTGATTATTCTATTTTATTATGTAAGTGTGGTTTGGGTGATTAAAGCTGGTAGCAGGTTATGTGGTGTATGAAAAGTGAGTTTAACCCACATGTTGTGTGCATAACAATACCAAATCTAATGGTGGGATTTATTTGAGTTATTCCTTTATAATAAATCTTGTGACTGCAAAGTGTCTGTAACCTGTTTCCACCAGTACACCACAAACACGCATTTAAAAAAGCAATTCCTAAGGAGAAAGACTATTACAGAACCACAGGTTGAAAGCTACATATACGCCAAGCCTTTATCTAACACAGTGCAGATATTATCCCAAGTAACAACGCCGTCTGGTAGTTTGGGTTGGGTGCCAACTAGAGGTCAGTTCTTACACTTGAAAGGAAAATATTAACTTTAGAACGGCCTGCGGTGAAAGGTAAGCTTTAACAACAGTGAATTGAAAGCACTGTGTTACATTCAAGAAAACTCAATGGTATAGGATATGAAGCTGTTCAGACCTGTTCAAGTTCAGTCATATCATGAAATAAGGTCTGGTAGACTGGGCACTAACATATGGCTTTAACTTACAGGCAATCAGTATGTGCAACTGATATCTGCAGGTCTGAATATGAAAGTGAACACAGAAACAACAGAGACTATATCATTTTATCTTTTATTTGCTCTGAGAAACACAGATAGGATTCACTTTCATTAATATCTTCTTATTTGCTGTTACCAAAGCAACAGTGTCGCAAATTTTCCATAGCACATTTTTAATTCTGTGCTGAACTAGGTAAATGATGCCAGGCTGTTAGATATGACTTTTATATAATCCATCACCAATCAGCTATCGCATTATCTTTCTATCCCAGACTGAACAAAAGATTACACTCATATTAAAGAAATGACTTGACTTTTTTTTCAAATAATTCCATTCTGACTGGCATTCTCTCCAGTTTTCTCAAGTCTCTTCATGAACAGTGTGAAAGTGAACGGTACACTTCTGCTTCTTCACTCGTCATTGGCTCCCTCAGGTTTACTGACATTCTACAGGTCAAGCATAATAGGGCAGCAAACATGAAACAATATAGTCGTCTTGAACATATACAGTCTGGTCATGAAAACAGGCACAATCTCATCAGTACACGACAAGCTGAGATGGGCATGCTGGTGCTTGAAAATACAGTGAAGTGTAATTATTAGATACCATAATAACTGCAGATTGATAGTGACTGATAATTACTGCCATTGCTATTTTATTAATTATATTAATATTTTTTTTGTGTGTTTGTCTTTGAATTATACACTTTAAATGATTAAAAAAAACAACAAAAAAAACCACTATTGGCTAGTTTTGCAGATTCTGATTATCACTAATCTTGGACTAATCCAAAATTAAATGCTTACCAACTATTCCATATCTTTAAATCGTCTTTAATAAGTCCAAGTGCACAGTACCTAAAAATAAATTAGTATGAAGATGTGGGTTTGCCAGAAGAATTGTTGTCGCAGTAATTGGCAGTTGAGGACAATGCCAGACCGAACAGGCTTTGAAGAGGACAAATCTGTTTGTGTCCAACGGCTGAAATAGACTACCATATGCATGACACATTGCCAAGTGACAGTATTTTGATTTTAAAGTTTATGGGGCAGAGCCTCTTCAATTTTAAATAAAGTAGTTTACACAGTGGAGGGTCTTGTGGTTTAGATTAGTTTCCTGTATGTAGCCTCCTTAGACAGGGATTCACAGACATATCAGATGTGTTCCTACAACACAATAAGAATTCATGTTACCCATAGAAATGCAGTACTGTAGCCAATATTGGGTGAGGGGTTGACATAACCAGACGGTCCATTTTACTATACTGTATGCTGAAAATACCATCTGAGTTGGGTATTATTTCATGCTTTTACTGAACTTATTTATTGCCTCAAAGTGATGACTTTTTCTGGAGCACAGACTTCGCTGCTGATTTACAACCACATTTACCTGAAAGAATTACAGGCTGAACAATTATACAGAATTGTCACAGTGAAATAGTTCCTCTCTGACTATTAAAAATATTACAGGCTTGAAAGTAGAATTCCTTTAGTAAGTTATATTTTGATCAAACTGTATCAAAGTGCCATTTTGGCAGACTGTTCTCCTCCAGATTTAAATAGTCATTGTCCCAGAGTCGCATCAGTGGGTTCACAGAGTTGTCTATTCCTAACATCTTGGACATTTTGTGCTAGACATTCATTGTATGTAGAATAACGTTCTCTATTTGATTCAAAATGCTTAAACTGTTTTTTTGGACCAGTTAACAGCTGTGAATATCCACTTTCTTTTTGACATACTGTATTTCCATGTGAGTATATGCTGAGAGTAGTATTTTTCGAGATCAGGTATCGATAGTTCATTGAGAGTCAATCTTTCTTTATTCTGGACTGAGAACCCTTCCCAAGAAAAACACAGATTTGTTTTATTCAAACTAATGCCTATTTCTGATTTGGAGATGATGACAGGAATGATGTTAAATAAGTAAGGCAATCACAGTGAGCTATTGATTTAAGAAGTGCTATTCTAACCAGCAGCATATCCTTTAGATGAAATTGATGAATATAAAATTGTCTTGTTCCAATAGTATTTCCCAAATTGTGTTAAAACCTTTGGAACAAAGCCTAAACCTGGGTTTGCCAAGGCAGGAAAGCATGTTTGCCAGTTGCCCTTTCCCATAGTACCAGTCAGTCTGAGACTCTTGTTGAGACATGCTGTAGTAAACCTCTCGGTTTTGATCTGACAAGGCAGGGAAGCCCCTGTCATCAATAATGGAAAGTCTCAAGGGCACAGTGACAAGTTTACTGGTATCACAGCTCCTTCACTCCAATTGTCATTCAAAATGTATTTTCCCTGTGTTATAGCATATTGAGTGCATGGTCAAGTGTGAAATAACCAAATAAAAATCTCTCTCCCTGACATATATCAAAATATGTTCTGAAAGAACCAGCTCCCATAATTAAATAAAATGTGATGAACCATCTTTGTGATTGGAATAACGTAGTTATTTGTATTCACCATCAGTTTTCTCATTGAATGTAACTTTTTAAAAGCCCTGCTACTTGGTTTTGTGGTGTTGCTATTGGTTGTAAATTACATTTCCACTTGGAGTGAAAACAACTCCATGAAATATGAATGAATTCAACCCTTTACAGACTTTAAAAGCTTTTAAATACACCAAAGGAAGGAGAACGGGTCACAACTACCTTAAGTTCTTTATTTTTCCTCCATGTTCTTTGGCAAGCCTGCATGGTAAGTAGAGTTAAAAAAAAAACTTGTTTGTGTCTGAAAAGTGTTGTGTTTTGTTGAAGGTTAACATACACCTCTTGTATACTCCTCATGTAAAAAGAAACAAGAAACAAGGAGTCACAAATGGAGATTAGATAGAGGGGCATTCTAGTAATTCTAGTGTTATGTACAGGACCTGTATGATAGATATTATGGTACATTGTTGTTTTTTTTCTTTCTTTTTTTCTTCAGAAACCTAATACTGCTCTGTATTTGCTGATATAATTATGTCTGTAAGTCACTTTGTTGAACTATGGATTTTGTAACATAAAGCTGCTCTGTTTGTCTTTTCTTCCCTGTCAAATCCCTAGGCACAACACAGAGTTTCCTGTCGTGAAATGAATAGCATGAAATGAAGAGGGCAGAATTTGAAGGTTAAAGAAATTAAATGCACATACTTGTGTGCGGTTCTATACAGCTCTGAATAACTCGCTTCTACAATGGTTTGCACCATTATAATGTTTGCTCCTGCTTAGTATTCCAGATCCCTGCCCAATTCCATGCACTTAAATACATTAATGATGGCAAAGTGCTAATTTGATAGCGAGAGCAGAACGCCAGGTGAAAACCATTCTTTACATACAGCACATTTTTGTTGGCTGCTAAAGTCCCACTTTATGGCCGCTAAACACAGTTTGCGTGTGCAAAGCGCTGATTTGGGCCTCAGTATGGGTGTTTTGAACAGATGCATATTGAAGTGCATCCCTATTAGAATAAGTCAGTGTTTATGTAGCTTCATATACTAAATGATAAGGGACATAAGTACGTGAGTTTCCCATCAAACATCCATCAGTGCACCTCAATCCTGATTTGAACAACCTGGTTTTGTGATGTGAACTGTTGTCCACTAAGGGTTGAATTGAATTCTGAAGTTCAAGACCCAGTCACACTATTCAGATATCCCTGGATAATGTGTTAGGCAGCATCCATCACACTCTGCCCTACAGCCAATAATATAAGTGCTTAAATAATTGTGTTCATGTTTGTCTCATTTTCATCTTCACCATATTAACACAAGACACTTTTTTTTTCCCCCAATAGACAATATTATCTTGATGCATTCTAATTTTGAAGAAAACACCACATTGAAAAGACCACTTCAGCAGAAATTAATATTGTTGATGAAATATATTTACATATGTGTGTTTCTCTATTACAACATTCTCAATGGGTAAAAATAACAAGCATTAAAAACATTTATGCCTGGTTTCACAGACTGATTAGTACTAACTCTGCATTGCCTTACCAGTAACATTACTGTATATAATTCCAGATTAGTGTTATCAGGGTCTGAGAAACCTTAGAACTATATCTGCAGAGAAATACATCTTAAAACAGACTTAACAAGTCTGACTGAGAGTGGCAAAGAAAATGGCTGGGGGCGTGATAAAAAAAATGAACCATACAGTAGCTTTTGGAATTGCTTTATTTTTTCAAAAAAATTTAGAATCAATTAATAGCCTGGACCTCAGTTGACAGACAGATTGAACTTTGCTGGGGACATGTTACCAGACAGACCCAGAATACAAATCAAAATATTCCTATCTCAGATGAAGCGTGGACTATAAGGTGAAAGCTAATTCAGTATGTCACTTTTAATGAAGGGCTAAGGTTAACAAAATATGAACTGTTAAATTACAGTCTATAGAACAGCTTCCAATTAAATAAATGTGCTATTACCTTTAAATCTTAGGTGTAGGGTAATTAAAATTTGGCTTCAGATTTAATTTAACCTTGGTTATACAGACATCTTTAGCAATTTTGGAGTTTTGCAAAAAAAAAAAAAAAAAAAAATTGCTGAAATAAATAAATCATTGTAACTTTTTTTCCCCCCTCATCCACAAAAGCAAAACTTTTCCTAAAATTATTTGTTTTTGAGAAATTATACATTTCCATTGGGGTATGTAGACTTTTGACTAGCTGTATATGGTCACAGTATTAATATCATTTGGACACATTTGCTATAATTTTTTTCTCTTTATTGTTATAAATGTTATAACACAAAATAAACCAAGCAACAAATATGAATGTTGTCATTTAGACTTTACCAGTTAATAAAGTACAGCTTGCTCAATCTATAATTTTTAAACAACTCTTAACTGTGTATTTGATTTATTTTCTGCCATTAAATCTTCTGAAACAAAACACATAAATACACATCCATACATTTGCATTTATTATAGTCATGAGAAAACAATTTACATACATTTGCATCTGTCAGAAACTGTGAAATTGCTAATTATAAATTAACTTCACACCTGCTATCTATGCCTTAAATATAAATTATGAGAAATAAAGCCATCCACAGTTATGTCTAGAGCATACAAACCAGAACACAAGTTAATACCAGAGTATTGTCTGTAAAGTGCAGGCACAGATGGATTAACGTTCAGATCCAACAGTCTCAATATCACTAGAGACAGAAATGGCTGGCTCCCAGGTGGTAAAGAAACTAATACTTCAGAAATGGAAAACGATAATGCCTCTGTATTGTTTGAATGGAAAAGAGCAATGCAGTATATTCTTAGAAAGTGGAAAGAATAGAAAGGAAATGAGACTTATTAGCGTAAGCATCTAAAGGTTATACACATTCTTGTTCCGCAATATTAGCAGCCCTTTTACCTTACAGAAAACAGGTGTTACAAAAAATAATAACATGTAAGTTTTTATATTAAAAAATATATTGTCGAATGGTTCTATGTTAAATGATTCCTCTGATTTTATTTGCATTATTTAGTTTTTAGTAGTTTAGAAAGTTTAGATCTATTAATGTAGAGCTAGCCCAATTAATAAATATGGTATATGCTGTTTACTGAATATTTGAAAGAAACATAGGCCATTTCTTGCAAATTCACCAGGTGATGTTAAAATAAATATTAAAATAAACAAA
The DNA here is from genome assembly GCF_017654505.1 of Polyodon spathula. Lineage (NCBI taxonomy): Eukaryota > Metazoa > Chordata > Actinopteri > Acipenseriformes > Polyodontidae > Polyodon > Polyodon spathula. Next base: position 4,086,560 of record NC_054542.1, read on the forward strand.
CAAACAAACAAACAAATAAATACATTAAATAGCAGATTTAAAGGTAATGCATTGTTGAGCTGGTTTTAAAGTACTGCCGCAATAAACCCTTCATTTGTTTGTCATAATATATGTTAATGTTTGCTGCAATGTTATTTACCTCTAAAGGTGTTGTTTTGTGTCTAGCAAGTTGTTCTGAACAAAATCTTATAAAATAATGGCGGCTACTCATTCTTTTAAGCACCTTTTAAAAATCTAAAATAGTAGCTTACTGTATTTATTTATTTTTTTGCATTTCTGAAGACAGTGTATACAGATATTCGTAATAACTACTATATAGACTGTATCTCATTACTCAAAGCTTACATTTTTGATAGATTCGACTGAAACCTCAACTAGCATGAAGTAAGTTTTTGTTGTTGTACCTAATTGGTGAATGGTGTAGGAATAGTGTAAAAAAAAAAAGAATGTTCTTGTTGTACATGAGACACAAAACGTAAACTTACAGCCTGTTGCCAAAAGAAAATGTGTGATAGTATTGCATGGAAAAGGTCATTACTGAAGATCAACACTATGGCCAAAACTGAGATCTTGTGATCCAATATGTCGTGGTAATGTTTTTTGACTTTCTCAAAAAAAGAACATCTCAAAACATGAATCTACTGTATTTAGCTACTGATTAATTCAGCTGAAAAATCACCAGTAGTGTCAGTGTGCAGCAGTCAAACACTAACCCCATTATTTAAAATGCTAAAGAGTACTTGTGGGCTGAATGTTGATGAACTTCTCCAGGCAAATTGCGATCATCAAAGTTTCACTATCAGGTGACTTGTCTCACTGGCTCAAAGAAGGTGTGGCAGCGGAAGTAAGCACAAAGCAGTTAAGATACTTGCATGTTTTAGTTGTACATGCATGCTTCATGTATTGTTGAATTCCTCAATGATATAACATCCCATGGCCATTATCAAATATTTATTAGTTGCGAAGTAAACTGGGCATATATGATCGTTAATGCTGCAATCAGTCACTTCTTTTTTTTTTTTTTTAAGTGACTTTCCCTGCTCCGGGCTGAAACCGATGAGTCTATCTGCCTAAAGAGTATTATCTTTCCAGCTCTGAATTTATTACAAGCAGGAAATGCCATTGAGATATGCTTCCATTGCGTAGCATCGTTTTAATAATCAGGCTCCTGAGTTATGCATCAACCATTCAGTCCAGTTTATTGGAGAATCCTTCACTCTGCTGCTGTTGTTTCTTCTAAATATCATCTCGCATGGGTGAAAAGCAAGACAATAAACATTTCACAAAACAAGTACTGTTTCAAACCTGCTCCATTGTGTCGGCACACATAAATCAAAGACATTCTTCTCTGCAATCTCTTGGTATTTATTGTTGTGTTGGTGGGGAATTGTGTTGTTGAGCCAAACAAGGAATCTAAATGCAAATGAAATTTAAATTATTTATTTTTCCTTTCATGATGGAGCAAGTAGGGGAATATTGCTAAGCGGTCTTCAAGAAAATTAGAGAATTATCTTCAAACTCACATTGCAGTCCTTCAAGTCCTTTAAGTAATTTAGTGTCAAACTCTATTATACCTTGTGTGAAAGCTTTCAGTTCTGTTTATATATGTGTCTATCTTTCTGCATTTTATGTTTGTTTCACAAGTTGGAGCAAGCATAACAAAAAAAGTTCTCCCTAGTTACAAGATGGCCCCTTATACTGCATAATAAAGCATTTCAGTACCACTTGAATTCTCGTTACGAGGTAGAATACAAACTGGACAGTCTCACAAAGAGGGAGAGCTGTATATGTAAATGGTAATAGGCAACACGAAATACATCGGATTATGTACCAAATGTCTACCAGTAATATTAAGCTTGCTCTTCAATATGGCAATCTCTTACCCTCTGGAATGAACTAAGCCCTTAAATATAATTTATTATGAAATAATTACAAAGGTGAGGAAAAAAACAGTTTAAACTGAATATAACTGGCAAGAAACAATTGTTCTGAGTATAATGTTTTTATATTGTTAACATTATGTTTTGCACGTGTTTCAAACTAGGGCCATTGGTCACAAAATAGTGTAATTGCTGAAATAAACAGAACGATCTAAATTGTATTGTTATTGCTATACAGCATTATGATATGTGTTTAACAGCTGAATTGCATGTTAGAAAACATGTGGACATGGGTATGTTGCTACTGGGTCTTGAAATAAGATACGGTATATGAGATTCTTACATACATTAAATTGAACATTGTAAGCTATTGTTTGATCTCCACTGAATAAAATACTTCTAAAACTGGCACCATGCCTTGTTCTCCACTCCCATTTGCTGGATCCTCCCTGGCAGTTTGTCAGTCTTTCTATCCATTTTATCTTCAAATGGAACCAACCATTCTGTCACTAGCCATGTCCATCTGTTACCCATTCCTCCGGACAGATGCTCTGCCCAAATCAACACTTTTTCTTGTGGTTTTCATCAGACAGTCTCTGTGGCAATGTGAATTCTGATCTAATCATCTGTTTGATGGTCTGTGATAGCAGTGCCAGACATGAATCTTTTACAGGTGGCTTCTATTAAAAATCAGCCCTGCTTAATGACCAGTTTTATTTCTGTTCTATTCAATCAAACTTCCAGACTGAGCACATGTCCTGAATATGTGTTGTATTTTTATTTATTTTTATATTGATCTGTTGACACTGGTGTCAAAAAGCATTTATACAGCTTCAAGTAATTCTTCAAAAAAAAAAAAAAAAAAATATATATATATATATATATATATATATATATATATATATATACACACACACACACACACACACACACACACACACACACACATATATATATATATATATATATATATATATATATATATATATATATATATATATATATATATATATATACCATTATATATATATATCAGTTAATAAGTCTGGGTGTGGAAAATAAATTAGTCAAGCCAGTATAGGATTGGTATTTACTATTTCATTTTAATAAGGTCAATTAATAGTTTTACAATGTTCAACAGTTACAGCTTTTAACATATAATGCTCAGTGCAAATTATTATTTTCTTTTCAATTCTAGCATTAAAGTGCAATATATTCAACTTTATATCATACCATATGTCTCTGGCACAATTTGCACCTTAAAATTGAAAATGAATGCTAATAAAATGTCACCCTTTTTCAGTCAGCTGATTTTGCATGGAAATACAACATTGCTGAAGATTTTACGTGGTCGATTTAAGTGGCCATGTTCCCCTTTAATTTAGTTCAAATATTTAGTTTCTTCTTGCAAATAAAGTAATCTTGAAAACTCCTTAGGGCTCCTATCATTGCAGTACAGTGCTGTTCTAGCTGACTTTTCAAATCTGTGAACTTCTTTTACAACTGTGAAGGAACAGAAACGTTCAGAGGCTCAGAAACAATCTTAATTTCAATGTGACTGTATTCACAGAGCCTGCTTGTGAGCTTCTGGGTGAAACACTACAAGAGGCAAGACATATAGAAGCCCACATATAACCTAAAATGGAATAGTTTATGGATAAAATGTGACCTATAGTTTATGTTGATATATTTTGTGTATATTCTGTGTGATATATATATATATATATATATATATATATATATATATATATATATATATATATATATATATATATATATATAGTGCTGAGAAAAAGTTTGTGAACCCCAGTGATAATTATGGAAATTCCATAGTTTTACCATGATAGCCTTCTTGAATCAAAACCAGTCTTTTCTTAAATATCCAATAGGGTTTATATTGACTAATTTCATGTTTTTTTAAACAAAATGATGTACAAATTAGACAAACAATGAGTAATTAAGATTCAGGGTATGTGAAAAAGTAAATGAACCCCTGGTTTTATCAATTCAATTAAGGGGATAATTAGAATCAGGTGTTTAAATAATTAGGTAAAAAGATCTTCAGGGGTTAGTTTAGGAGGCCCCACCCTTTATAAAGATCAGAAACTTTGTGAGTTTGGTCTTCACCATACAGCTGTGTGGAAACATGTCATGCCACGATCAAAGGAAATCTCTGAGGACCTCAGAAAAAACAGTTACTGATGCTCATCAGTCTAGAAAGGGTTACAAAACCATTTCTAAGGATTTGGGGTTCCACCAATCCACTGTCAGACAGATGGTGAAAGTTCAAGACCACAGTCACTCTATCCAGGGGCGGTCATCCTACCAAAATATCTCCAAGAACAAACCAAAAAATCATTAAGGAATTCACAAAGAACCCCAGAGTAACATCCAAGGATCTGTAGGCCACAAAGACCACATAGATGATCCACAAGACCTCTGGAACAATGTTCTCTAGACAGATGAGTCAAAGGTAGAATGTTTTGACCTCAATGAGAAATGTTATGTTTGGCGAAAACCAAATACTGCGTTTGAACAGAAGAACCTCATCCCAACCTTCAAGCATGGTGGTGGGAGTGTGATGGTTTGGGGCTGCTTTACTGCCTCAGAACCTTGTCGGCTTGCCATCATTGACACAACCATGAATTCTGCATTGTATCAGAAGATTCTAGAGGAGAATGTCAGGCCATCCGTCCGTAAGCTGAAGCTGAATGGAAAGTGGGTCATGCAGCAAGACAATGATCCTAAACATACAAGCAGACTTCCAAAAGAATGGCTGCAGAAGAAGAAATTCCGCGTTTTAGAATGGCCTAGTCAAAATCCGGACCTAAACCCGATCGAAATGTTGTGGCAGGACCTGAAGCGAGCTGTCCATGCAAGGAAGCTCTCAAATGTCATCGCGTTGAAGCAGTTCTGTAAGGAGGAATGGGCCAAAATTCCTCAAAATCGATGTGAGAGCCTGACTAACAGTTACAGGAAACGCTTAGTTGAAGTCATTGCTGCTCAAGGGGGTGCCACCAGTTACTGAATCTAAAGGTTCACATACTTTTTCACACATGGATATTGAATGTTGAATCATTTGTGGATAAATAAATGTTGAAAAAGTATTTTGTTTTTGTGTCATTTGCTTAATCAGGTTATCTTTATCTATTATTAGGACTTAGATTAACACCAAATAACATTTTAGGTTTGAAATATGTGAAATATGTAAAAATCGTAAGGGGTTCACAAACCTGCTGGAAAATGAAAAATATATCATGAAACAATACTTTTTAATACAATAAATATTCCAATATTTATATAGTTCATTATCTATATTAATCATTGCACTGTTAGAAAATTTAAAGACATTATCCGTTTGCTTTCATTTTACTAGATTTTTGTTTCCTTCAGCTAATTTCCCTTATTTGTGCATTTATACATCCAAGGTTACGATTGCAAATGATGGCAATTTTCTTTTAATCTCATTTTCAGCCTCCTTTTGCACAGATGCCATCCGTTATCATATTATTGAAAATAACGCCTCAGTGCTTTGTAGTTAAGGATTATGAGCCAATGTGTGGAAATGTACTGAACATATTCAAAAAGTTAACATGTAGAAGTAATTTAAGGCTTTAACTGATATTAGATAATGAGAGTGATTTAGAGTTTTTGCAGCAAGGTATATGTATGTGGTATTAATTATGATAATAATGATGCAGGAAGTGAATACTGGACTCTGGTAAGTAGTGAAATACCAATTATTTAAAATGCAGATAATTTTGACAATTTTGACATGCCTAGATAAAAAATTACAATTTTATATCATCTACATCTATTTCACAACCACATGACATTTACAATTCATAAGAGTTATGCTTATTTTCATCAATGTTTTCTTAAGCAGACTGCTAAAAGAAATCATCAGACACAGTATTGTGTTCCCAGAGCCATCTGTATTTTAAACCCACTTTAAAATCACATCCATTTCCTACATCTCACAAAATTACAACTGCCCAAGAAGACCAAAAGGGTTCCTGCATGACCAGATGTATTTTAAAGAGGACCATGCTTATTTATTTATTTATTTATTTATTTATTTCTGTAGGTTGCACACAGTTATGACCTCTATTTAAAGAAAGGAAGGCTAAACATAATGTTCTGCTCTGAGCTACCTGTGAGATTACTGCTGAATCCTGTCTACTTTAACAGTGACACCGGGGACAGTGTGTTAGGAGCGTGAGGTCTTAAGGGTCGCTTATATATTATAGAGAGCTCATATTTGAAAAACAATCAGCAATAATTTGGAAGACAAGCTCATTGGAACCTTCTCCAATGTCAACACTCAGAAGGAATGACACTGTTCATGATCTGGCATCTGCACTCATTGAGGAAAAGTCTTTGAACCAGGTGTGGGCTTGCATAAAGAAAAGCTGTAGAAACAGTTATACGGTAACAGCAAACACTGATGCATTAAATAAAAATGGAAACCCGTCAGAAAAGATCACCTTCATAGGACTAGATCAATCCACATTGGGAGGATGGAAGTGAAATGTGTTTTATTGACACCACACTTATGATATCCCATTCCCTGGAGTAGCTAAGAATCAAAGAAGCACTTTCTCTATTCAGCTTGACACAACAACATTACTGGGCAGGGTTTCAAATACATCTGCATTGAATAATCCAATGTATATGAATTGGCAGCTGTTATTGGCTGTTATATTTCAGAATTCACTACACTGTAAACTGTGATGGTAATTTAAAAGTTTAAGGTTATGTGATTATGTAGCATGCATGACGGAGATTGGGAATAAAGAAACATTATATTCATGTTGGCGATCAAGCCTTGGAAAATGTGTTGTAGGCAGTATTGTTTTGTATGTAAGGAAGACACTGAAGGCAAACCTTTGGAAGAGGGTCAATCAATTAGGATAAGAATCATTAATGTAGTTTTACCTAGAATTTAATCTGAAGGGTTTATATATAGTGCAGAGTGGTGTTCTCAGAATCGTGATGGATTTACAGTACAAAAAGAAACACTTTAGTAGCTTCTTGTTCAAATAAATCTGCCATTGTGTTATTTTTTTAAAGTCCTGAATAAATACCATTTAAAGGCCCTTGACACAGCCTCTGTTAAGTATTCATGTGGATTACATCTTAGCTTTTAATTAGACATATTAAATGTCAGAAACACCATAAGTGGTGTTTCATGGCCAAATACAAGTGTACAGAAAGAGTGACAGTGAAAATGCCACATACAGTCAACAGAAATTAATTATCTCATACAATGACATAATACCTCATGTACAGCAGATATGATAAACCCATGGGATACCACTTAGTCAGAGTGCACCAATAAAACACCTTAGATAGTGTTTTTACAATGGGACCAGTAGATTTAATGGAAAATGAATACTAAAGCAATACCCATCTTGGAAACACACACAGAGGCATGTTAAAACAATCGGACGCTCTGCTAAAGTAAGAAGAGGGGTCTTTTTTTCCAAATGTTATTTTTCTTATAATTGCAGCATTACACATGCAGCATCTATACAGCCAATACAATCTTATCAAATATTTAAAATATATATTTTACCACTGTTCAGGTGCAACACCTTTAACCTATTGGGAAAAGAGAAATCATATTTTAAAATGTTCTTGTCTGTTTATATTCTTTTCATTTGTGAGGAAAGCTAACATTTGTCACTGTTAAAAATTATGTTTACGGGAAGGCTACCATACTTTAATATTGATTACTTTTAACTCATTTGTATAAATATAAAAAAAAACAGATTTTGCTAACATAATTTGTGGTAATTACATAGTAGTTACTTAGCAAATACATGTGTACTTACACATAAGTACAATGTTATTATGCATAGTTACAATGTACATAATGTGTTGTTTTTTTTTGCATAATATAACCCTAACCCCACAAACCCTAACTCTAAACCTAACCTGAACCCCACAAACCCTTACTCTGAACCTAACCCGAACCCTAACCTTTTTTCTGATATAATTGTGCACTTACATATATAGAGCAAAAAGATTGAAATGTTAAATACGTTGTAACTATGTATAATAATATTGTAATTATGTATAAGTACACATGTATGTACCATGTAACTGCTATGTAAATATACAGTAATTAGAGACAATAACAAGTGTTACCTAATTTCAATAGTCACACATGAAAGTACTAAAACTGGAGTGAGTTTGAACTAAAACACATGAAGAGATTACCAGCAACATTTAGAATTATCTTTAAAATACAGGCAAATAACCAAAATATCTTTAATAGAAGGAATGGTGCGTCAATGATATTGCTAATGCTAATAAGAGGAAAGAAGTTGATTTTACAACCTTTGTCAGCCCTTTAGAACTGAAGACATGTTTGAGACTATATTTATTTTTTCGGTGTCATTCCCTCTTACTCCATGTAGGCAGCCTTATTCAGAACTGGGCAGACACATGGCAAATTACATTTAATAGAGAAAAGTGTAGGGTACTGCACACAGGCAGTAAAAATGTGCATTATAAATACCAGATGGGAGATACTGAAATTGAAGAAGGAATCTATGAAAAAGATCTAGGAGTTTATGTTGACTCAGAAATGTCTTCATCTAGACAATGCGGGGAAGCTATAAAAAAGGCAAACAAAATGCTCAGATATATAGTGAAAAGTGTTGAATTTAAATCAAGGGAAGTAATGTTAAAACTTTACAATGCATTAGTAAGACCTCGTCTAGAATATTGTGTCCAGTTCTGGTCACCTCGCTCCATTGCTGCTCTAGAAAAAGTGCAAAGAACAGCAACCAGAATTATTCTTGGTATAAAAGGCATGTTATATGCAGACAGGATAAAATAATTGGATCTATTCAGTCTTGAACAAAGAAGACTAAGCAGTGATCTGATTCCAGCATTCCAAATTCTAGACGGTATTGACTATCAACCCAGGGGACTTCTTAAACCAGAAAAAAGTAACAAGGACCAGGGGTCACAAATGGAGATTAGATAAAGGGGCATTCAGAATAAAAAATAGGAGGAACTTTTTTACACAGAGAATTGTGAGGGTCTGGAAACAAATCCCCTGTATGTTGTTGTAGCTGACACCCTGGGATCCTTCAAGAAGCTGCTTTGTGAGATTCTGGGATCAATAAGCTACTAACAACCAAAAGCAAGATGGGGCGAATAGCCTCCTCTCATTTATAAACATTCTTAGGTTCTTATATTCCCTTCAGTATTCCAACAATGCACCTGGTCATTCCTCAATTAACCATTTTATTTCCAAACTGTATAGACATGAATTTATATAGCATAAGACAGACTGAGCAATTGAAAATGAGCAATTGAAAACTACAGATTTAAACTATTCAAAATAGCAATATAAAAAGAAAGTTTTTGTTTCTAAAATGAATTTTAGGGGAATTCCACAACGTATATTTATAACTCGTTACATGTGCAGAAAGTCGGCAGGACCTGGGTTTCTCATATAAAGAACAACATCTATTGACCAGTGACCCATGATGGGGCGGTTCACTGTCCCCTGGGCACCAACACCACTTATTGCAGCATCACATGCTTTCTTGCTCTGCTGACCAACTTAGCTGATGATATTTAAATAATGTGATTAAAATTACTGTTTCCTTTAATACATTTTATATAAATCTACAAGCAATCAATTTAGTGATTTATAAATATGTCAGTTGTTTTTTTTAGTAAGTAGTTCACACCGTTTTCAGATAAATGTCTCAGGGCTAAGGTAAAGGCAAATGTTATAGTCAAAGTTCTCATCACATTATTACATTTTTGTTCTAAAGTAAAAAAGAAAACATAGTATTTCATGGCATTTGTGAAATAGCTGTATATCTGCTTATAGTGATATGCACATGTGGACCTCAACAGCACCATCTATGGGCATTTTTTTTATTGCGTCATTTGTTCCATGTGGCTTATTCTGATCCAGTACCAGATTTCAGTATGGATATCCCCCAAGCCAAGACACACCTACATTTTTGTGAGATCCAGAGGCTTGGGCACATACAGAATTTCATTTTTTCACAAGCTAACACCAGAAAGCCTGTCATTTTATGATGTAACAGAGGCTGCTACGTTGTTTCACCAGTCTTCTACAGGAAAATCTTTTTTTCTTACTTGATGCCAACAACAAATTTTATTGTCTAGTTTCTTTCCTAATGAAGTTGTCAAACTGTATTTGACAGATTATTCATTGTCTTCCGAGACAATGTGATTGACTGCTATTTGAAATGATGGCTGTGGAAATGCAAGCTCGTTCTTGTTTTTGTTATGGAAAGATGAATTAGATCAGTATTGCATTCAATCATCCGAGATGTCTTGGGTGGTCTCTGTTTTTCCCTTTCCTTTTTAGGGGATGCTTGATCTGTTTTGGTCAAGTAATTAGAGTTGACATCTTACACTAAACCTGGAAACCTGCTTCACGTATTTGATTAAAATGTAGAACTCTATAGGAAAAAAAAAAAATCTTCTAACCAAAATTAGAATGCCATTCTTCAATAATAATGAAAACAGTACACCATTGGGTTTTGCATGAGTAATGTAAATACCCATAGAAATTGATACAGCATATCAAGATATTGAAGATTAACTTTCTTGACAATGTGGCAGAAAAAAGATTACCTAGTTGATCATGCTGCCTTTGCATTTTTTTATTTTTATTTTTACCAGTAGGCCATATTGAAATGAATAATTCCCAGGGCAGTATACAGTACAGGCTTTCTTTACAGGAAAACAGTATTCAGTTTACACATTCTGAATATTTCATTTCTTACCTTTCATGTTATGTGTTTAGTTTTGCTCTCTGCTGTTGTTTCAGCTAAGATCAGTATTATAGATACTTACTAACTCCTGTTTCTAGATTTGGAAAACATAAATAACTACTAGGGATGTGCAACTGTAATTTTTGCTCCCAACAAAATCTCCATAAAGAATCAGCCAAAGAACAGACAGGAATTACAGCTGCAATATGGGCTCATTTATAGACCACAACTTCAGAAATGCAGTCTTTTTAGAAGCAGAACCAGCGGTGAAAAGGGCATGCTGGAATGATTAATATGCATGGTAAAAAAAATAGATAATTCTAGGGATGTAGTCCTTGGCACTGAAAACGTTAACATACACTTCTTTGCCTCTGCAGGGTCTGAGAGATTAATAATTAAACTATCTTTTTCCACATAGTTATCCCCTCCAAGGGGAAAATTAGATCATTCTGTCCCTTAGAAATTTTTGTAATCATTCTCATTATTTTTCTATGATTTCATATGTATTTTATTTGAATAAATGTCTTTCCCTCTTTTTTTTTCTTTAGAAACTACATGATTTTTGAACTGAGGAAAACGAGGTACCCTCTCAAGATACTGGAATGCATATTTTGAATGTTCTTAGTGCATTTTATTTTGCTGCATTTTACATTTATAATGAATTAAGCTAAGAAACTTGTGTTTCTGAGCGTGGGTAATCACTTGTGAGAATAATTTAGTCAATGGCAAATGTAAACAACATTTAAAGATATTTTCTGTTATGGAAAATATCCTGCAAATTTGAATTGAAGCAAATGGATGTGTTTGTTATATAGAATAATAGATGAGATATGGAATTACATAGAGTGATTATGTGACATTATAAACCACAAGAGCGGTCTTGTAATTCCACAGTCCATTTTTAAAATAATTGTATGAAACTATATTTTTGAGTCTGAACTGTGAACAGAAAGTAAATTATAAATTGTGTTTGTGGTTACAAACTAAATTATCTGAATACAACATATAATTATAAATGTATAAGTCAATAAGGTTCTAAAGCAGTAGAACAGCATTTATTTTACAATATATTCTCTCTAAAGTACATCTGTTGATCTGTTAATTAGCAGGTACAGTAGTTCTAGAAATACTTTGCATGTCAAAGACACATATCTGTTGGTCTAAATTATTGTAAACATACTCTCTCATAACTTTCAACACCTTTTTTGACAAAGCAAAAAGTCATATAGCATCTTTAATGTTTTACACAGCATCTTTTATGTTTCACATGGTATTCTATCAACATTTCTGATTGGCTGAGCTTGTAGGTATGTAGTGCTATCAAGGGTGGAACTTTTTGCATTCTTTCTACTTGATTGATGAAAGTGAAACTAGCTGTTTCAGCAGTTTTGAGACTTTTGGGGTGATTTTTTTGTGTGATTAAGTGTAGCTCTAAATGACAGATTGGCAGCAGTATGTGATTGAGTGAGTGGATAAGAAAACCACACTGTACTATTTATGAACAAGCCAAAATATGCTTATACTGGTGTTCTTTTAATGTATTATTCTGTCTCTCACTGACTAAGCAGAGAAACATGTGTTGTACTTGAACTGGTTTAAAGCAAAATATATAAGTATACTATATTAATAGTCCCTGTATGTGTGTGTGTCTGTGTGTGTGTGTGTGTGTGTGTGTGTAGTTGTTCCTAAGTTTGGGTCCAACAACAACAAGAGTAAGCCAGGCCACAAATCAGTTTTTTAAAGTTACAATTAAGCCTCTAAGTCATTATTTAAAAAGCCAAGAAAGCTAATCAATGTGTCAGTATGTATATTAATGAGGTTTCTGCAAGAAGATGGTCATCAGGGTAAAGTTCCAGTCAAGAAAACATAATTATCCAAGTTTGCTAGAAAACATAAGAACAGGAAACCTGAATAGAGCACTGTGATGAAACAAGGTAAGATATTTATTTAGATGATTTTTTTTCTGCTTAACAATTTAAGTGTCTGTCAATCCTGAATGGATTTTAGCCCGAGTATGTAATTCTTAGTGCACGAGAGTAGCTGTTATTTACTTCATGCTAATATTGGATAAAATGAGATCGTAATGATGTGGACCAACCAAAACATAGTTTTGCTGTAATGTATAATGTTATTGTCAGGGACTGTGGTATGGTGTGAATCTATTTTTCACCAACAGACTTATGACAAAACAGCTCCACAATATCGTACCCCAGCATGCCCTGCACAAGCACAGACTTGGAACCAACAATCGGTTGAAGAGACCCTACTGTAGTACTTGAAGCCTCAAGTGGCCCAGGCAAAACAAAACCATTTGCATGCAGATTTCCCAGGCAGTCTTGCTTTATACATTCCGTTCCTGGATTCTTGACAGAACTATATAGGCTATATAGGCTGTATTGCATTTAGTTATATATTTCTTGCGTGTCGGGCTGCCAGATGTAACTCCCACACTATCTGAACTAACAAGCATGTTTAGAAAAGTTTATTTGCATTTAGAAAAAAAAAAAAGACTGTTTGAAGGAAAGGCCTCTGTATTATTTTTCAAATTCCAACATGTAGCTATTTCAAAAAGCTAACATCTATCCAAGATAACCATTAATAACACAGTTCTACTCTTGTTATACCTTCATATATAGGAACTGCTGAATTTATCCTGAAATCTTGTGAATCACTACAATTTAACATAGGTGGAGGTCACTTAACTAGGTGTGTGATTTTGAATGCGATTGGTTACACCTGAGCTATTTTAGGATTAGGGTGGACACTTATCCAACCAAGCTATTTCAGTTTTTATTTTTAATTAATTTTCTGCAAATTTCTAGAATATGTTTTTCACTTGGAAGTTGTGGGGTAGGATGTGTAGATAAATGAAAAAAAAAACTCTTTTAATGCATTTTAATTCCAGGCTATAAGGCAACAAAAGGTGAAAATTTTGAAAGGGGGTGTACACTATATGTGGAAGGGTGGTGGGTAAGTCACTGACACAGGAGGCAGAGAGGTGGATTTGACAACACCGCACAGGTGCCCAGTTTTATTCTCGGGTGCTATTTTTAAGTTTACCCCGCAGATGTCGCTGTGGGTCCGTGGTCTGATTTACCAACGATGGTAAACAAAACCACGGGCATACCAAGCGATGGTACACAATACCGGCGCCTTGCAGGTGCTCAAATAAATAATAATGAAAACAGAAGGCAACCATAACAAGGGAAAAAATAACACAATAACAAAACTACAAATAAAAGGTGCCGCTGCCCGTGCGACCCGGATCTCCGTCCTACGCTGCCGGCTACCTAGCCTGCGCTGTTATACTTTTAAGGGGTCTGCCCAAGTATTCCCCGCCCTCACTGTCTCGCTGTGACACTTTCGTGTCTTTTTCTCTCCCGGCTGGTTCTCGGTCCGCGACCAGCGTTTCCGTACTCTCAGCGTGTCTATAAGGGCAGATCTGAGGAAACAGCAGAGCTTTATTTTATAGGACCAACAATCTCCCAAGACTCGCCTCTCAGCCATTCAGAGAGGGGGAAAGTCCACACACCCACTTTCCCACCTCCCCGTGTCAATGCCATGACTCACAGGCGGTTGTTGGATGACTGCCGCCCTCTTCCTGCAGCCCTGTGAACACGCCAGCGGAGTCAGCACAGATCTCTCCCTGCTACACTGTATATATATATATATATATATATATATATATATATATATATATATATATATATATATATATATATAAACCAGATTTTACAGCTTGGTCTTTGGTACAACCCTGTCATGAATTTTTTAAGACTCAATTAAACCTTCATCCAAAACCTTAAAGTTGTTAATTGTCCCTTTTACCTTTTAAACCTGGAGTGGAATGGCCCTCCAGGACCGTGATTGGACACCCCCTGTCTAGAATATTGATTTGGTTTGAAATAATGTTCCAAAAATGCACAACTCATTCTGCTTCCCATCATTCTCTTGAGGAAACAAACACATCTTGAGCTACCTATAGAGCAGCCTGGCTTATGGACTGGTATTGAGACAGAAGAAATTACCATTAATCCTCAATTTAATCTGAAGTTGAATCAGCAGCTTTCACTGTGGCTTGTTCACTATACCAAACCATTTCATTCCATCAGACACATATTTTTATTAGTTTCCCAAAACATGGAATTAATTGGAAAGGTTAACTTTTTTTCCCAACAAAATGCGTTCATGTAGAATACACAGACTCAGACAACTGATTAGTTAAGGAACTATTGTAAATACTGTACATGACTGAGACAACCCTCGCCATAAGAGCAGAAATCATCAATGCCTGGATACCATTGTACAAAATAACCGAGTAAATTCTAATTGGGATTTTCTATTTAAAATTAAAATATGTTTATTGTACACTGAGATCCATACATAGGGATTGATAAATTTCTATGTGAACCCAGGTTTTGTGGTATAGTTGGTCTTTCAGCCAGGTTGCATAGACCAGAGATCAATGCCTTGAATGAAGATTTAAAATGACTCAATTACTATATGTTACTAATACAGCAGTTTTCAGAATACTGGTTTTTATTTTGTCTATAATCGTACCTAAATTTCACACAACAATGAAAATGTAAAAATAAAATAAAAGTAGCCTATACAGACATCAAGAAAAAAATAAATCCAGTACTACAATACTTCTCCACGTTATCAGCTGTCATTCATTAGGCCTAAACATCTTCATAAACAGGACAGATATAACCCGCTCAATATGAGATAACGGCTTTCTTTATTTATAAAAACGGCAGTGACAGCAAGCAAGGTTGTAAATGTGCCTTTTAAGTCAGAATGCCAAATTATTTTTCAGTATTTTATAAAATTAAGAGTTCCCCCCGTCCATACCCATCATCACCATCCAAAAAACAAAAATAATCACAAGTCATCAGAAGGTGACTGACAGGATTTAGACTCTCTCTCTCTCTCTCTCTCTCTCTCTCTCTCTCTCTCTCTCTCTCTCTCTCTCTCTCTCTCTCTCTCTCTCTATATATATATATATATATATATATATATATATATATATATATATATATATATATATATATATATATATTTCTTGTTTTTTCATTTTTTAAATATTTTCTTTCATTTTTTGT
The DNA here is from genome assembly GCF_017654505.1 of Polyodon spathula. Classification (NCBI taxonomy): domain Eukaryota; kingdom Metazoa; phylum Chordata; class Actinopteri; order Acipenseriformes; family Polyodontidae; genus Polyodon; species Polyodon spathula. Next base: position 4,102,325 of record NC_054542.1, read on the forward strand.
TGACTTTTTAAAAATGTATTTATTGATATTTAATTGTTTATTTTTGAGTCATTCAGAGTTCACGTTTTTTTGGGTTTTTTTTTTAACTGAAACTATTCCAGGCATACCACTTACTAAAAATAAATAAACATAAACATAAATCAATAAACTGCTTCTATATTATCCCCCTCTCAAAACAAGCTGGCTGCCGTGGCAACAAGCTGAAGCACATCGGCAATGTCTTGGGCCAGGAAAAATGTAGTTGAGCTGAACTGTTTATAAAAGCTACAGTTTTGAGTTTGAAATGAAAGCTCCGTACAAAGCTTTTTTTTCACAAATAGAGCCAAAGGTTTGAAAACTCCAGGCTGTTCGAATTTCAGACAAATATGTTTGCTGCCATTCTAGTTAGGATAGAGGCTAGAGTTAGGGTAAAAAAAAATACAAATACAAATGCAAAACTATCGTTTATAATAATCTGGTATTTTGTTGGTAATCAATTTTCCATAGGCACTTTCTTGCATTTAAAGAAAATAAATCCACAGAAATTGATCATTATAATTTATGTTAGTGTTTCACTATAAAATATTTATAATGTGGCCTGAAATCCTTAATTGCCAGTATAGTGGCAAAGTTTTTTTTTCAAGATGTTGACCCTGATACACGTTGATGTCCAGAGGTGATTCGCTGTGCATAAAATAATTCCTACTGCAGGCTCATATGACCTTGTTCAGCCAATCACAGCATTTAATTTATCCAACGCATTTTCTAATATCACTTAAACAAACCCTTACGAACGCAAGTGATAATGAAATACAAATTCCAAACGAATTAACTTCAGAATACAGGCTGAAATAGTATTTTCATCCCAGTAAATATATTGACCACAAACTTCATTGAAGAATAGAGTACAAAAAGTAAATAATAATAATAATAATAATAATAATAATAATAATAATAATAATAATAATAATAATAGTAACTAACTCTCTAGAAATTGCTCAGCAATCTAAACCAAACGGAGGCAGGGGTCATACTATTATTAGGAATATGCTTAGAATTCAGTTCAGATATTCAGGATGTAGTCTGGTCTTTGTTCAGGATAATTGTCTTTTGAAAAACACACACAATGAAATGGTATGTTTTAGGTTTAGGGTTTCGTATGTGTGCATATCTCTTGTTGTTATCAAGAGAATGGATTACAGCAAACCTAAAAACTGGATTAGGGTGTGCATTACCACAGTTATAATATTAAAGCCCAGGAACGCATAATCCTGTAACATAAAGCACATGAGAGTAAATGGACTTACAAAACGAATAATATTTGTGATGTCCCAAATATTGTATTAATACAATACATTTGATGGAACGTGTAACCCTCCCATGTTAGTAGCACCAGTCTGCCATAGCTTAAAAGTGTCTATTTCTTATTAAATATTTTACCTGCTTCGTTATTTTAGAGAAGCAGTATGGCACAGTACAGTGAAGTTAGTCAGAAAGTACTCTCTGTCCAACAAATAAACATGGGGTACTACCAGGCAGACCAACATAAATGAACACACTCTACCAGTATACCTTGAGAGAAGGAAATGGATTGCACAGTGATAAAGAGAGAGAGCAGTGAAAATAATACTGAAGCTAATAAAGAGAAGGAAATGTATATTTAAAAAAAAAAAAACATTGAGGAACTGCACCTTTAATTACATACTTGCATCAATTCATATTGCAGATGTAATCTTATTAGATTTATCAGATTAATATAGTGAATCCAGAAATACTGCAGAATCATTGGTAGTTTGTCATGCTTTATGATTTTGCCCACATTGTTAAATTTTCTGAAGAGAACAACTTCTAACAGATATCCTGTGGTGCTGCTTCTACTTTTTTAAATAGGAGCTGCAGCATTTGTTGTGTTTGCACATGAATTAAGGTCACTAACAAGTGCTTTATTTCACACATTGTAAGCATCTGTTAATACACTGCTAAAATGCAAACTCTCAGAGTGCCTACAGTATAAGAAGGATTTTACACCTCAGTGCCCCCATGAACAATTATTAAAACACCCAAATCCAAACTAGGTTGTATCTTCTCAGTGTCTTAAACCTAACACTAAGCAGAATGCTTTAAATGTTAATCTATACTGGTCAGTGCACCGCAATGATATTGGCTACTGAAGCACAAAGTCATCCTGTGCTTGTTGATAGATAGATGCTGGCACTTACATTTAATGCAATCCATTTTACTTGGCTTAAGAATCTGTACCCATACAAATTCAACCTCAAGCTCTTGTGACATCTCATCTCATCATATCTGGGACCCTGGGTACTCTGAGATCCAAACTTTTTTTCATATCTTAAAGCTACAGATTCTTGTTGTTTGGATAGAGTCTGAAAAGAGTACTGTCTGTTTTTTCGCTTTGCAGCAGCTGCTTCGCATACGGAACTAGCAGGCCTTGCTATTCTTCTTCTCAGTGTAAACTGTCCATCTCTTTTGATTTAAAGACTTCAAGTATGCCCTCCCTGATTCTTCTATATACAGAGAGTATCCAAGGCTACAGCCTGCAAACAGAATGTCAAGATGGCACCTGTTTCAGTAAGTTGAACATTTAAAGTATATTTTAAATCAAGTGCTAATGTTCCTAAGGCAAAGAGGTAAGAAAATAAACATAAAATACTGGTTAGGAGCACTCCTATCAGGTACATTGCATGACTATGATGGTATTATGATGCATTTATGGAGCTAAGATAATTATCCAAAGCACTTCATAGAGAGGAAATGGAATAGATATTCATCTGTGGTCCACTAAAACATGACAGTTTTGAGCTGCTCTGCATGGAGTGCAGGATGCACCCTATAGCCTGGACAGTGCTGGTTCGAGTCCAGGCTATTCCACCGTGGATGGGAGATTCCAGGGGGCAGTGCACAATTGGCCGTGCACTGCTCTGGGGGAAGTGACCCCTGTAGTCTGGCTGGGCGCCTGTGGGCTTACCTGTAAGCTGCCCAGAGCTCTGACGCTGTAGTTCTGGGGTAGCTGCATGTCAGGCTCAGGGGTGGCACGTAGGGCTGCGCCTAAATACAACTGGGCATTTCAAATTGGGAGAAAAACAGGGTAAAAATAAACTGGTGACTACTAAATTAAAAAAAAAAAACATGATGCAGTATCTTGAACAACTGCTGGCACTCCTGTGATGAAATAAATTAAGTTTAGAAAAAACACTATAAAACAAATATAACTAATGTAAGTGGTAACAATCATGCAGGGCAAATGCAATCCTTAGGTAACAACAACCAAATGCATGAATTGTAATGCAAATTTGAACAGAAAATGAATGCTTTGTTTTAGGGTTTTTACATAAAAGAAAGATTAACAATGGATAAAAGTCTTGTTTATTTCTCTCTTACTGTCTTATGGAAACACACTAATTGTATTAATGCATTTTGGAAAATGTTGACAGAACAAACAATAACTGGACCAATTACAGAAAATAACCCAGAAATTGTAGCGAAAGAGACACAGGGCAGACAATATACTAAATAAATTGGATTCAGTATAGACTCATTTGAATCCATCAGCATATTAACCTTTAGACAGCTGTGTTTTTTTACAGTAAATGGTCATTGTGCTTAGATGCCTAAAAAATGACAATGTATATGGTTTATTTTGATAATTTGCAATATTTCCATAGGACCAGCCACTACCAGAGTAAGCCATGTGAAAAGCAGAAATACACCCTTACAGAAATGTCCTATAGAATCCTATAGTGGTACTACAGGACATTATGGAACTAAAAAGGTTTTTAGAGAAATCGTAAAGATTTTTTTTTTTTTTAAATATCCTCCTATAGTACTCCAAAGGTTCTCCTTACAGTAGTACTACAGGACACTCTATAGGACTAAAAAGGTTTTAAAGAAATCCTATAGGATGTTTTATAGGACTTGACCAATTTACTATATGACTTAACCAATTTACTATAGGACTTGACCAATTTACTATAGGACTTTCTATAGGTTATTTCCGTAAGGGCAAGTAGCCTATTGCCATAAAGACTCTACAGTCACGTATTCTTTGATTGTGAGTACAGGTTTCAGTCCATCCCAGCAGAAGAAGGCCCAAGCCATTAGCAACATTGTCTTTTAAAAATAAGAGGCAATTTCTAGGGTCACACACTAGTACCCCATAAATGGAAAAGGTTCTGCAGTTTTGATAGTTAATACCAGTATTGAGGTTTTTCACTTGACGTCACCATCTGCTGAGACGCCATGTTGGCAGTCAAAAAGCACTGTCTAATTTAAGCAGGGTGCAAAACAATGCCTGATTCATGTTGTGCTGTTTGGTCCACCAACAGAAGAGGACAGAAATATAGATTTTCCTCCTACAGGATTCCTGCTGATCCAAATATAAAAGACAGGACCCATTACACACATGTGTGTAGTGAGCACTTCATAAAAGGTTAATATCAGTAATATATTGGTAGTTAGTTCTGATATTATGTTATTATTATTATTATTATTATTATTATTATTATTATTATTATTATTATTATTATTATTATTATTATTATTATTATTATTATTATTAGTAGTAGTAGTAGTAGTAAGTTTAATACGCTCACTTGTTTCTTTTCTTTCAGAAATATTTAGCTAAACAGTTAAACAGGATTACACTTAAGCTGGTCAATGATTCCCAGTCTTTGTATAAAATATTATTTTACCATTGACAAAATCCATAATGCTACATTAATTATTTTACTGAACTTCAATATAAAATCACGAACCAGCTGTTTGTATTTAAATCTTTTGTTAATAGAATTTTTAATTTTAAGTAATGTATTAATTAATACCAGTATGTTTTATGTTTTTTGCTTGTGCCCCGCCACCCAAACCCCCCTGAAAAAATTCATGTTTTGTCATGTTGTGGTGCTCAGGATCGAATCGTGTCCCAAACAATAACCTTTCCTACCTTAGCCTTGATTACAAAGAATTTCTTCCTATGTGCCACTCGATCGGGTTGTTCACCCACCCAGATGTGAAGTATCTGTAGCTGTCAGTACTTTTGTACACTTTCATCTGAAGCTGTGTAACGTGAGGGATTCTCTACCAGATACAGTCAGATGTCGGCGAAATCAAGGTCGGAGAGTAATTTGTCTTTTATTGCTGTAAACAGCACCGGAGGTGCACAGTAAGGGTCACATAGACCAGGAATTTTACATTTCTCGTTGTATTTTATAAACTCCTGATTTTGGAGGTGACAAGTGTGTTCCTTATTAGTATGTTGTGTGGAATCTATGTAATTTGCATTTGCCGCCATTGCTGTCTTGCCTGCCAGTATGGCTCTGGGGTCACGTGACTGCAGCCCATCACTTGCTTTTGTTGGCAACATATGATTGAGGAGAATATAGTAAAATAAATCAGACATACTCAGCGCTCCCATTCTTGTCATATGCCTTGTCATATAGCAGTTTTCATCTGGTTGGTGTCTGTGTTCCATTATTTATTATCGGTATGGCTATATCCTGATATTAAGGTAACAGCACTTCCCCACACACGTTGAATCGAAATACATCTCATACATCTTTGCTGCATTTTTTCAAGTGCCAGAAATGAAATGACAAGCTAAGTAACTCAATGATTGCAATTTCAGGCACAATAGTGGAGAAGGTTAGGGAAGTTAATTAAACCAGCTAATGAAGAGGTATATAAAACGAGGATATGTACTATGATTATTATATGCATTGTTATATTAAACACTGCACACAGTGGTGGTGTGAACCATGCTGATGAAAAACCTGAAAAAAGCCATTACATTAAGCCATCTTCAAATCCATTCTATTCTCTTTATGCTGCTTTTCTGCAAAAAACAATCTCCACAAGAGCAGTGAAACTTACCTGGTCAGTAATAAAGAGCAAGTTGGTAAGGGTACAAGCATACAGCATGTGCCTGTTTCTTCTGTTCTTCTCATGTGGTGTTTAAGCTCTATGAATTCCAATTTTATCAATTGTTGCTTTAATGTTTACATCCTGGAAATATTTGACCTGTTCATGATTATCTACATATGGGTGTCTATAAAAGGTCTCTATTCCAAGTAGTGCCTTTCATAATGAACCACCATCACAAAGTACTTTATAGAGGTAGGCTATGAACTGTGCATTATATGCAGATTCACTTACAATAAGATTTTGGTTTAACATTTAGCAGCAGGAAGGAGCACCAGGAGGTTAAGTGACTTGCTTAGGGTCATACAGTGAGTCAGTGGCAGAGGTGGGTTTTGAACCAGTGACCTTCTGGTTACAAACCCTGGTCTTTAACCACTGGACTACACTGCCTCCTCCCTTATACACTTCTGGATATGCAAAAAGTGTGATTTTACTCGGTGCTAAAAATGCAGTGTATGTAAAGAGTGGTGTTCACCTAGCGTTCTGCACTTTGCCATCATTAATCCATTACATTACAATTATATAATTGTGTGCAAACATATAAAACATATGATGGATTTTGTCTTGTACTTAGGCAATTGCTGACCCTCCAAAAACTGTACACTTCTTCTTACAAGGTACAACCCATTGTAGAAGCGAGTAACTAAGAGCTGTATAAAAGCACACAACTGTAGAGACCTGTCATTGGCTTCAGGGTGGCTGCTGTGGTACACTTCCTGATGCGGCGACACTTGGCTCTTGTTGAGAAGAGGAGGAACATGTTTGGAGGAGAAGGGCAAGACCAAGAAGACCCTGCATATTCAACCCCAGGGTCACTTTGTTTGAGATGCTGGAGGATGACCTCAGAGTCAATCTAGGGAACACTATCCCTGCACATGTAAAAGTGCTGTGTTCTCTGCACTAATTAGCCTCTGGTTCATTTCAGACCACAATTGTAATGTCTACAGGGATAGCTTAATCCACCTTTTCCAGTGCTAGGAAAATTTGTGGATGTCATGCTAAAAAGGGCAGGCCAATACCTATCATTACCTATGGATACTAGCATAACTGATGTTGGTTGAGTGACCTCAGCCGTAAGGACTCTCAGCAGTGCCAAGGACTTTGCTACCCTTCCTCTGACATATTGCTTTTGGGTTGTATTTTCGTGCTCCACAAATGTCTTACAGCGACAACTCCTCTCTGTACACATTGAGACCCTCATTATCATAACTGCGGATCATCACTTTGTGCATGTTGAGTAATTTGCATTGCTCTTAGGTTTACATAGGGAGCAGTGCAAAATAATTGCCTGGCCGCAATGCAATTAGAATTTTGCATCCTCAGTTATTTGCATGGCGTCTCTACTTGCATATACCCTCATATGTTTTCCAGAAGCTGTAATGAGTTTGATAACTCAACAAACATCACATACATTTCAATAGCATGCTAACTACTGTCTACAATACAATACAATAGGCCTATTTCTACTGTATCCCTCTAGATTAAGTGAAAAAAAAAGCAATTGAAAATGTCTAGACTACCAACATGACTCTGAGCTAACTGTAATTTAACTTCCTTCATGCCTTGAGCAAGATGCTTCCCTTCCTTTTAATGACTCTTACAGCTAATGACTGTTACACTTTTTTATGTTAATTTTTTTCCTCTACACAAACTAGACATTATATCTATTTTTACATTATATACTCTGCCTGGAAATATTATAAGAACCTGCCCACCCACTTGTGTTTGACATTGTCTTGGCGTGGGGCATGTTTTTCTGGTATACCCTGGATTCCTTGATTACTCTGGAAGGCCAGAGGAATACTGCAGTTTCCTTGATCATTGCAGATCAATTTCACCAAACAAGTGAAGCATTACCATCCATCGAGACACCTTCCGGCGCCCTGTAGAGTCGATGTAACATTGTGTCAAGACTGCAATCACAGCAAACGGTGGCCCAGCACTATTAAATACATGTCCTATTAAAGTGGCCATACAATGTATAAAACAGGTTAAACATGACATCTGGCCAATGCATAAAGAACTGATAATGAGTAACACAGAAACGAACGGCTCGCTAATAATATCCAATTCAAATTGTCCCTGAAGAGTCTTTTAATGCCTCGCTCATATTGTAATACAAGTAAGAGCCTTGGTAAATCCCAGTAATTTAAACTGAACATAGAATTGTTGAGCTCTGGGGTATAATTTGAACACTTGTTTCTCATTAAAAGTGAGATAAAAGAGCAATGTGATTTCCATTTCTTATTCAAATGCCCTAGACACAATCAAAAAGCGAGCACAAGGAACATAATAGGTACTGATCAGTACTGTTGTTACAGAAAGTTCACACAATGCTCACACAAGAACTGTTCTCCTATAGTGTAGTCAACACTGAACAGTGAAGACTCTTGGTAATTACCACATTTCAGGAAGCAGGCCCTGGTCTACTAAAACTTAGCAGCATGGCAGCACAAGCATGTATTAAAAAAAAAAAAAAAAACCTTTAAGTGTTTGTTTATTCATACATATCCCTGCCAGAAATGCCTTTTGAAGAGGCTGCTGTATCTTGTAAAAAACAAAAAAAGGGTTACTGTGACAGGGTGCTCGTGTCATGTGTGTGGGTAACCTCTGTTTAAGCATGACAGAGAGACAATGGAGGTGGAGTTGAAATGCCGGCACAGGCATGCAGGATTTATTCACAAACAAAAAGCACAGAGGACACATACAGCAAGCTGTACAAAAATAAAACACAGTACAAAAACTACAAATAAAGGGCTAGCCTTATAAAACGAGGCGTCCCTCTCCAGGAACCGGCTACACTACGTTATCCTCACTATACACTACATGGGATCACTATCCCTTAAACTAACCTACTTATGAGCCGGTGTGTCACCTTTCTGGATTCTTCCAATATATCTACTGTAGAACTAAGCTGAAACACATTCATTAGAGTGCAGTTCTAAATACATTTTAAAATGTGCTTGATCTCGTTACACCACAGTCTTTGTGACTGTTTCAATTGATATCAATATATTCTATCATTTTTAATGTTGCTGATATTAATTTAGAGACATGAAAATAGAGCTTATCACTCCAGAAAATGTATTTAGATGAATGGCAACAAGCTAAATTAATTTTTAAGGAGTAAAGAGTTTCCATTTCCAGAAAATTGGCTTTGCAGTTAGAATACTTCAATCAACAATTTTAGTTTAAGTTCAAACCTGTTATATTGCTGGAGGCAGGAGGATTTAGATACCTATACGTTACAGCTGTGATGATGTTTTGCGGTTCGCATTAAAACGTGGTACACCATGTACTGCACTTGCCCAGGGATGCGCAAATGATTTTAGCTCAGAAAACAAGGACGCCCATCTGAACGGGGTACAATGTTATTCAAAGTTATTCTTAATATATTTTTTTTTTCACAATTCAGCAAGTTTGTCATTTTAACTGATGAGCAACAAATTGGGTTTGTCTAAAATTGTAAACCCATCCGATTTTGTAGGTTATCTGCAGTTTGTCTTGTTCGTAGTGATTTGTGCAGTCGTCAATCACAGCACTTCTGAATCAATGTACCCTTAATTAGAGCCTTGTATGGCTAGAGGTCTAATTTTAAAAGGTGTCAATATAACTTTTTAAAATTATCATAAGAGATGTGTATTTTATGTGCAATAGGTTTTAAAGGTATGGGGCTATATTAAGATCACAGCGATAACTCTGAGCAGTATTTTTGTTTGTTTGTGCTAGTTAATAAATGGTTTTCGTGCCATTTTTCTTGGCTGTTCTACTCATTGCCTCCATGTCTTGGATGGTATCGACAAAGGTTTTTTATTGTTTGTTTATTTTACTTATACTGAAAATTAACTGCATTTTACAAATGCAATGTTCTCTGAGTGTATTGAACCAAACATTGTTTGAATAAAAGTCAAATTAAAGGGAAAAAAACAAACAAATAAAAGATCTGCTGAAAATATTACATTTTTAAAATGTATTTTGAATTTAAATAATGGTAATTACCTTTTATCTATTCATGGCATGCTGTTTTTATTCCGATGAGGAGACTCCCTCAGCCTATTTCATGCAAACGGATGTAGTAGCGTAGTTCCCAGCAATTCTCCGAATTTTTTTTGTTTGTTTGTTTTATCATAGGGATGCAGTACAGTACGCTGTCGTTGTGCAAACATTTTAATATTCTGTATATTTTTCCATTTTTTAAGCATGTCATGCATCAATATTCAAACTATACTCAAACAATTACAATGATTCTCACAGCTGATACTGTATTTGGCTTTATGGTGTAGATTATGAATGGGTTAATGGATATATTGTGTGGGTGTTTTGTAGTGTTTTCATATTTTGTGAAGGATCCTTAGAAGGTCAAGAAGGAAGATAAGTTGATTTGGTGTCAGTCACGTTTATGACATAATCTCATGTGAGAGGTGTCATGACATATACCCAGCAGACTTCCCTGATGAACACGAATGGCACTTCATTGCACTAAATGACATTGTTATACCATTAGAACCAGGGTCAACTGTACAGAATAACATTGCTGACATTTACATGCTAACATTCCTATATAGAGTGAATAGGTATACTACATACATTATGTTATCTCCAAACTTTATTATCTATCTATAACTAATATAACATATCCAGTGCTGAGTTCTTAGTATGCAGTACACACAGGCAGCATTCATATACACCTCATTTAATACAATTATTATATATTCTATCCATCTGTTTAAATGAGGGAACACAATCACATGTAAAAATGTGAAAATAATGTCGATTTTGCTACCTTAAATCTGCATATCATTTTAACGCAATGTTAATGTCTGTAACAACTTTTGAACACAACTAATAGTGCTGAAAGTTATATATTTAAAGCAAGCATACATCAGTAGCCTATTGAATACTTTCTTACTTCACACTGTACTGTAGGCTGTACTGCTATCAGTGTATATATTGAAAAATGATAAAGAAAATAACTGGTATAACTGGTATGCATTAAAAGACTTGAAATGCAAATTTACCACTTTTTGACAGCGTACCGTTTTCTGACCTTACATGGGTCACACTTTGGTATGCATATCACATTCTGGCCATGTACCACTTTCTGGCTCTACACCTGTACTATTGTGTAAAACTGAAGATTATATATATATATATATATATATATATATATATATATATATATATATATATATATATATATATATATATAATACATATACATACATATATATATATATATATATATATATATATATATATATTATATATATATATATATATATATATATATATATAAGATAGAAATAAGAGCATTAAATAATTATACGTAGGTACCACTTTACAATGGCCTTTAATATGACTATGTGGACTTGGTCATGAATTATATACCTTAGAGCTCTTACATTTAATTGATCAAATAGACAACTCCAGGTTTATTACTGTGTGATAATGAACCTTAAATTATGCAAACATGTAGTTGCCTAGTGAACTGTGTCATTTGAAGCCAATTATCACAGACAGGCTAAATCGTCGCCTAACTTATGTATTTGTCTTTCTTAATCCATCAAAATAATTGTAATGTTGTCATTTTTTTCAAAAATTATTGTCAATAGCACAAAGTTGTTTTTTTTTCCTGAAAGGAAAAAAAACACTGATTACAATTCTAAAGCTAGTAGTAAACAACTTAAGATTGCTTACAAGTCCCAACATTAAGTCTGCATTGTCTATTTCTGGATTGATATATTATTACCTTTTTGATTTGATTTTAGTTATTTATTTTTTGCAAGTGTCGATTTGGAATAAATAGGTTTGAGATTTTAACACATGAGAACATGTTATTTGCTCTTATATTCGCTCTTTGAAATGCTCAGGATGACTTACTTTTCTTCTTAGTCTGACATCCATAAAGCAACACTGTGCTTTGTATCCAGTGTAAACTATGGTTTGTAAAATATCTTCCATCAAAATCTGTTTTCTCCTGAATTAATGTAATCTCACTTGCATTCATAAAAAATGCTATCAAATGTTATGGAAAGAGACAGACTATTAGCCTGATGGGGTTACTGCTAGAAGGCTGAGTGATGGCATGTAATATCTTGGATAGACCACTTTTTGAGACAACAAATTCCAGACACTTAATAGTAGCCCTGAGGCAAATAAGCAAGTCTAAGTGGGAGACATGCGTATAATAAATACCTTTTTATAGCAGAAAAGAAGACGATGCTGTGTAATAGTAAGCAACTAGCTAGCAAGCCAAATCACTCTGTTGACATTAAAATTGTAATCTGAAATTCAGGAAGGAATCAGGACAAAATAGTTCATTTGTGAAATTTATATAGAATGTATTTTTGCAGAAGAAAATACTGTATTTGCATTAATTATACAGCAACACTTTTACCCTGGAATCACATAGTTTTTAGACCAGGTTTCACTACCCACATGTTCAGCTAAGTGCCAAATTCATTAATAATCAACAAAACACATGCATTCTTTATGGTGGACTGAAGACGTATCCAGTTACCCAGAAGAACTGTTAATTTTATAAAAAATATGGATAGTCAGTTATTTCACTACCCTCACATTTCTAATTACCAGTTATTTCTTTATCAGTCACCAGCCACCATCCAGTCATTCCAAAATTATATATAAAAAGGCTCTTTGATGCTCGAATCCTTCTATAAACAGTATTATTGAGAGATTTATCATCTATTGTTACACACACTATAGTGCTGTCACATTGTAAGTGTTACTTGTCTGTATTGTTTAGTGCTATTGTCTCTAAGTGGCTGGTGACCCCCTAAGCTTTATAGGAGTTCCATATGGTTGGCAAATAATGGGCATGTGCCAGTTGAGTAGACCTGACCTTAACATATTAGGATGTCTTGTGCCTTAGTGTCTTGCAAGTGCACTGTTTCTGAGTGTATGCTTAATGACCTAGATGAAAAAATGAGGGTTTACCCCAGAAGCCTCTTAGACTATCGTATAGCATAAGACAGACAGACAGGAAAACCTTGACAAAGTTGCAACGGATGAGAGAAAGCCTCATAATGAAAAATCGTAATGAAACCAGTACCATATTGAACAGCCCTGGGGGGGGGTGTCTCTATCAAGATTGTTGGAGCCGGCCCAGCACTTTACAGACAGGGATCATGAATCACTTACTGGTAGTGGGAGAGAGAGAGTAATGACACTTGTAGAGTGTTTGTTTTACAGTCATTGAATATAATATTGTGTTGGGGATGAACCTGGCTCAGAGTTTCTTGCTGCTTTAATAGAATGAGTTGGAGTTGTTTGGCTTTCAGCAGTTGGCTCTGGTGGAAAGCAGCACATCAATTCCAATATGTCTAGAGATGGTGACACCTTGGGTGGCTACAGAAACAGTTATTCTTTAATGAGGCTCTCCAGCTGAAGTTGGGCTGTTTTAATTTCAGCTGGTGAGTTTTTAAGCAATCCCACCAATAGACATGATTGTCTTGTGTGCCTCTGCTAATTATTGGTTGAAATTTCCATGTATTGCTATAAAGATGTTAATCCAGGTGTTTTCAATCAAAGTTAATATTTTTATTTTTTTTATAATGCTGCTCTGATGATGGAAGCATTATAGCAAGTAAACCCTAATTAGCCAGTTACAATTGCATCTAACTTAAACAGCATCTAACTGAAATTGCATAAAATACTAATTATATGCGCGGCAGAAAAAAAAAGAATTGATTGCAGCTATGAGGGAAGAAGATAGCACTCTACAACACAATCTACTGCACTGCTTCATTTACTTTTCTGCTTGTCACACATTTCATGGAGCAACTGCAAATATATGCCTGTCCCTCCAACATCTGCCCAAGTTTCTGCTTGACAGATGCTTTGAGGAAACTGTACTTTCACACAGAAAAATGGAGTCTACCATGTGATATTGAATCTAAGATTCCATAAGATCCCTGCTCTTTAGAAAACAGGAATGCAAGACCAAGCCACATTAAACTGCAGTCAGCACATGGTTTCTGTTAGTGGGTGGCACAGATGGAGGTGCAATATCACATTCATCCACAGCAAATGTGGGGTTAGGTGAGCTTCAACCTCTTCTTGCAATCATGCCTCACCCAAGTCCTCAAGTCTTTTAGCAGCTTCAGGGCAACTTCAAAAAGTAGTTTCAAATATAATGACTTTTCAACTCTGCCATCCCTATCTATTCTACAGAGTCAGAAAGAGTAGGTGGGGCTGACAAAATTCAAAGGTTACATTGATACATGACTTGAAAGGAATGAGAAATGTGTTGCCACAAAATAGTAAAATAAAAAAAGAACTATTACTCTTCAGTCTTAGCCCACTCTTAGTTTAACCTCAAGGCACCTAACCTGAAAACCTTAAGATGCTAACATCTACTGGAATGCCAACTGAACATGATTACAGTTTCTGTATAATGTTTTCTTTTTATTGACAGTCGGTACTGTGTGTTTTAAATATAGATGCGTACAAAACAGAATTACACTTGTATTTGATGTTCAGTGGTGTTTAGGCATGAATCTAAACTGAGCCAAAAATAAATCTATATATCAAGTGAAGTCGAAGTGAGCTATAAAGCCAAATATGACCAGAATCCAGTTTCTACATATTGAAGCCTATGATACACGTTTTGTTGACGCTGTGATGGAAAACAGTTCCAGACCTATTCAGAGCCAGCCTGCACCAGATTGTGTGAGGGCGTGAATATAAATGACTTAATCCTTCAGCACTTAACAGCAAGCTGAAATAAAATAAACTAGAGGTTCAGTTACATGCCGTTCTTTGGCTAGAGGCTCTCAGACTACACACAGAGACATTTGACATCACACTATACCATCATCCATGTAGGTGTTTTATTCTGTATGTTAAACAAGTTTGTTGTCTTTGACTTGTAGGAGTAAAAAGCACATGTATCACTGCTCGAACAGATATAGATAGATGACAAATACTATATATGCCTGAAATTTCTTCCTTTTAATAACCTAGACATTTACACATCTAGCCAAAGGTCTTCAAAGTTACTCCTGTTTTCAATTCAAATTGAATTTTTAATTAAAACACAGAATATGTTAAATGGATTGTGATCATGTGACAGAGACAGTGATTCTTAATGATAAATCTCCCTCCCGACCTGTGAAGGTGCTGTGTAAAGGGAACAGAGTACCCCGGACTGGATGGCGAGACAATTAATTCACAGGGTTAGACAGAAGTCAGCCATCTAAAAAGGGGGCGGAGCTATGGTACACTAAAACATTGAACCGGAAGGGAAACGATGTGGCAGCCGTGGATTGGAGGAGCGGCTGCAATCGATAAACCGAGGTGGCGTGATTGACGGTATATAAGGGGAAGTAGCGAGGTGACCTGTTCCTTTGTTATGGATAATGCTGAACAGGAAGGAGAACCCGTACTGGTATCGTGAGTGTTTTGTTTCTTTTGTCGTGTTTAAAATACTTGTTTATTGTTATTAGACAGCTAACACGATCCGGAGCTGTAGCTACAGGCCAGCACAAAACCCAGACAGCACTGCACTTGAGTCACGATTAATTGTATTTGCACTGTAAGCACTACAGCCCTCATTACGGACCGGTGGATTACAAATAAATAAACCATCTTTTCACCAGTACTTTTTTGTTTGTCCTTGTCTTGAGCACTGCATCACCCTTACACCTGTGCACTGCAAACCACTTTGCCACAGGCCATCACTAGCAGTTGCACTCATAAGTACCTTTGCAATAAACTATGTATGTAAATAAATATATACTAATGCAATATTTTTTTTCAAATTAAATATTTATTTGTTTTGCCTTTTTTATACATCACATTATACAGCTGTTTGTGGACGTTTAGTTGAAGACAATTGACCTGAGAGGAGCTAATCATAGATAAATATAGGTAAAACCCCTGTTTCAAGGCAGATGCATTAGTTCCACCTCCTGTCTTGCTAATTTGCATTAACAAGTCGGAAGGTCTACTTAATGCATCCTCTGAGATTAAGAGGTTTTACACATTCATGCTCCAAAGAGATTTTTAATATCAACCGTTCCCCAGTCTAGGTGCCAAAAGTCTTTGTAAATGTAACCTATGAGGCTGTGTTATGGAGGGCTCTGTCAGTGGTAATTACCAAGGCTTTAATAACAGTTTCCTAGGTCTCATTATTTGGGAAAATTATAGTAATTAGTATTAACTATCATTTAATGAGATTATTTTGTTAGCTGTCTGTGGGCTTCTAAAACTGTTAATGTTTTAAAAGACTTAAGGTGTGTTAAATCACTCGTGCAGAATAAACGGATTCCTTAGATGAGTCAGTAACATCTAGCCAACCAGGAGCCTCCAGAAATACTGACAGTTTCACAGGTGCAAAATCAATTAACCAAGCAGTTGACTCCTCTAGAAACAGAAAGAAAACATGAACAGCTGTGTTGAGAAAAGACATGTGGACAAGGACAAGATCAATAGCAAGGCAAGGACGAAAAACTCTTTTTAAAACATTTTAACTAAAAAGAACAAGACATCAATTACTTACAACTGCTTAGTAATAAAATAAATCAATACACATTGCTGATATCAGAAAAGCATAGATTTATGTTAAAAACATTTTTTGAGTAAAAATAATTCAATCGTTCTGGTATGACTTGCTATACAGATGCACTCTGTGCCCCATCAATCACTCTAACACTACAGTAAGCATCTTGCATGCTGTGGGCTGTTTGTCTTATACGCCCACTCAAAGCACGTTTTAAAATCTGCAGTCATTAAATTGTGTTAAGCACACCACACCTGCATCCTAAACCTGTTCATTTATGTAAATTGGTTGCTTATTGGCTTAACTGGGATTTTTTAATTTTTTTGTACGATAAAATGGGTAATAATTTAAAGCAAGAAGGCAGAACTTGCGTGCAATGTTAAAGCCAGGTGAGATGTACATATCTAGTTGCACCCGAGTTTTGTCCAAAACTGAACTGGCAGTATTTAAAAAGTGATCCACAAAATGTATTGACACATTTGTTAGTTATAGAGTCACTGTAATTTGTTTAATTATGTATGCTATCTGCTCTATGCTATTCTGGAGAGTATAACAGTTACAATAACTAGATGAGTCATTCCTCACACATACACCTACACTTTCCACAGTGATTTTTTGACATGTGCTCTAATTTTCTCTCCCACAAAGTAAAAAGTAACATCAAGCTAAAATTATATTTGATCCATAGGTCATATATTGCGTGTTTTTTTATATATAGTGTAAAATGTTTCATTTAACAGTAATGAATCTGTTTGTTACAGCATAGCAGCGTGATGTAAGAGGTGATACTTTATGTTTCCAGTGCCTCTCCTCAATAGTGTCATTCTGACTCCTTTTTTCTTGTTCTATTGTTGCAGATCGACAGCGTCAATACAAGGCACTTTTATAACCCTAAACTTTTCTGGAGCACTTACAAATCTGTGCGGTCCAAGTGATCAGATGTTCACTCCCTATCTTTTATATTATGTAAAGGGTGGTGAAGTATCTTCCTATTCATTACAGAATCACCATCAAACTCCACCATTGGGAAACATAACACTGGCTACATTTATATTGAAAATAGAATAGAATGCTATGATTGTTGTGCTATAGTTCCTAAAAGAAATAATCCCTTGACCCTGTCCTTTTTTTATTTTGACAAGGGTTTACAACAAACTTCTAAGTGCCACGCTTGTGGGTGTCATTGTAGGGTAATTAAGGAGGGGCGATGCTAATATTTCATATAGCATGCATCGTAAGAACCTACCAATAATAAATGTGCATTGCATTAAAAAGGGTTTTTACAAAGACTTTAAAGATGTTAGACTGACATTACGCAAACATTCCAGTTTTACTTGCATAATTGTGGCCATCTGGATTTACAATATCTCCAAGGATGGTTAAATGTAATTATTTGTTACATTATTCTATTTAGATTCACGTATAGCACAAAAGAGATTTTTTTAATTTAGTGTGCTAAAAGTGTGCAACTGCTACTGCTTCTATTAATTAAAAGTTCATTGCTTGATCTAAACGGCTAGCTCAACTCATTGCTGAGATTTCAATGACTTATCAGACACTGTCTGGAGGTATGTATATCAAGTTGAATATTCCATTTATCATTTACAGTACATGAAATACCTGAGAATGTACTTTTGACAGCCATGGGGAAAGCAGTGATGTAGATCTGTGCCCTGTCCCTGGTTGTCTTTGTTTTTTCGTGGGCCCTTGTGTTATTGTTTTGATGCAGTTCAATATGCACACAAGCTTTGCAACAGGGTCACAGGGAAGTGTATTTCTGACTCAGTAAGATGATTCATTTTCAGTTTGCCCTTGAATTTGATGTCTTTTGACGCACAGAACAATGTTAATGTACTAAAGTGGCACTGGCCTACCCCCTCCAGATGTTCCACGTTTGGAATGTGCATTTCGAACATCTAGAAAACTATAGTGCAATGAAGGGATAATTGCATCACAATTCGAAAAAAGAATGTTCCATTCTGGGTGCCAGAAGTTGCTGTAAACATAGGCACTGGTCAATAACCAACAGACTTGTGTCAAATCAAGAAATGAGCCTCAATCATTAAGCAACACAGAAACACAACTCCCAGAGATGTTCAATAAAAACTACTTTAAATGGAACCCATTTTAGATTTCTCATTTTGTCTCCGCTTCATTTGTTTGTACTTTTAAAGGGAATGAACGTTCAAATGCTAGGACATGACATTAACATGCAAAAATGATACAAAAGTGCTATTATGGCTCACTTGAACTGTAATGTCATTGCGGCAGCCTGTATCTGTGCTTAGTCAAGCTCCATACTGAAAGGTTATCCTGAATATTAAGGGAACAATTTGGCTTAAAGTGCCTTTTGTCAGATAACAGGCACAATGTGAAAATCTTCTTCAAAGTGATGACTAATTAAATCCACCGCACTGCTCATGAAGCATTTGAGTAACAGAATGACTACTTTTTTTTTCACATATGAGTTTTACAAACCATTCCATCACAGGTGCCATTCTCCTTTCACTGTACAAGTGGTTCCCAAACTGGGATCCTGGGGACCACTGAGTGGCCCTGGGATAGTTTCCAGGGGGTCATAGTTGCAAGGAGAACAGAATTCCACATTTCTCTGGATTCATTGGATGGGGGGGGGGGGGGGGGGGGGGTCTTCAATTAGGATGCAAATTTAACAGGCGGCCTTGAGCCAAGAAAGTGTGTGAACCCCTGCCTTACAGGACCATTGTATTTTTTGTACAATGGCTAAGTATCTATTATGCACCACCATGTAATTTTAAACTTCTATGCTTTATTAATATAGTCACAGAACTCTAACAACAATTAAAATTTCTAGATTTCCTTCTGAACCTTTTTTTTGTGCCAGTGTTTATTGTTATTGATGTTAGGCAGCCAACTGTTGAAGTGTGCTGGGTATGTTGGCTTGAAGGTTTTGTATATTATTAAAGCTACATCTAAAAATATATTAGAGGAACGTGGTTATCAATTTAGTCAATAACTACAGTCAATACAATTTACTTCACTCAAGTAATGATAAGGAATTCTCTAATTTAGCTGACATTACTCTAGAAAAGGTTTAATTGGTAACAATAAATAATTAACTACTCTGTGACCTGAATTGATGTTTAATTGGTTCAGCAGCTGAAGCAAAGAGACAAACTGGCTGCTGCAGGGCAACTTGGCCCAGCCCTTCCTTCTCTCTCTATATAAATTCAAGTCAAGTGATAGTTGTTTGTTTGCAGTGTTCAATGTAATTGCTATAAACCTGTGCTGGAGATTTAAATACTAACTGGGTTTCAGTACCTGTTCCAAATCCTCAACTATTGCAGGTCACCAGCTTACTAGCAGCTGTTCAATGTTTCAGTAGGGCCTATATTAACTGGATTGAAATTCTTCAGTTGAAACCAGCTTCAATGAAAATGCAGTTTTGTGCCTGATGAAGATGGCCTGGTCATTATCACCACCTGGTTATGAAAGCATGCTGTATGCAATGGAGCTGTACCATATGGTATGCATACTGTAGCACATTGGCCACTTAAGTAATAAGGGCTGTACAGATATATCAAAATTTGTGGCACATTTATAGCTGTTTGTTTACTGGAATACAGTACATTAGTGGCAACACTCAGTTTCATACCACGGTTAATAGTATATTAATCATTTAAAAGCTATGGATAAGATAAGACATCCTGATCACATAAGTCACCAGATAATATCCATTAGTATAGTTCTGTGCTGAATATTGGTTTCCACAGCTTGCTTTATCTTGAAGCATGACATTCTTGAGCAGAGTTGTACGGCAGTATCTATTTCACTGATACGTGCTGCCTCTTAATTTCGCAACAAGTAAACTGCTGTCTTCAGCCGTAATTGCCTGTGAATTGAAAGTCCATTTGTATTTGAAACTCGAAGATGTTTCCAACAGGATAACATTGGACTTGGGTACATTCATTTGAAAGGAAGTCAGAAGGGATCATATATATATACACACACACACACATATATATATATATATATATATATATATATATATATATATATATATATATATATATATATATAAGGTATATAAGATAGCACCATATGCACATGACAGTTTGCAATTTTGCAAGATTGGAATTATTCTTTTGGTCTCTTTAAGGAATATTCCTGGCTGTCTTCATCAATTCATTTATAACCTGTGTGATTGTACTCAGTGTGGTGGCTTGTTTCACAGCTGCTAAGATTCCCACTGCTCGCTGGAAGGAACCCAAGGCATATTAAGTGTAGTGCAGCTGTTGCTCTCAGTTAAATTGATAAGGCTTGACTTCCAATCAAAATGGCTCTTCTTCCAGCTTCCAGCAAAGATGAAGAGTGGAGATTGTGTTGAAGCTGTATCTTCTGTGGAGATCTCCATTTCACTCAGCAACAACAGTAGAACCGTACATTATTCATACAGCCCCTGGACTTAGATGCAAATACTCTGAGCCCATTTTTATGTCCCTAGTCTTTTCTGGCCTTCTAAACCCATTTATTTTAAAGCACTCCTTTTTTGTTTGAAATCCATAGCTAATTGGAAATAAAGAAGTTCTTGTACCTCTGTAAGTGACACATAACAATCAGATTCATTGTGAACAGTGTTTGAAGTGAAACTATACAAAATGGGGGTGGAATTGACACACTGCCATGAGAGGTATATATATATATATATATATATATATATATATATATATATATATATATATATATATATATATATATAAAATCTTTATTCTGATACAGTCTACCTGGCTCACTGTGTGTGAAGTTTAAATGATAAAAATAACATAAAGCATTTTTTTTAAATTGCCCAATTCAATAAATTGCCTGCACAGCACAGTACTTAAGAAAAAGATTACTGATTTATAACTGTATTCATTTTCTTTTCATAGTGACACAAATTGCGTACTGTATTAGAATCCAGTGAAGTTCATAACACTAAAAGTTTTTAACACAAAGAAGTGCAAAATAAAAGGTCAGAGGCCTTAGACTGACAAAGGAAGTATTGAAGTATTGAATGAAATGAAAAGGACATAAAAGGTCCGTTACCCATTCTTCTATAGGAATATGAAACCGCCAACAAGCCAGTGAGTTCTGTCATAACAAGGCACCTACTAAGTGGGAGAACCAAGCAGTTAATGATGAATAAGAACAGTCAGTGTATGGGCTGTTGGATTTGCTTTAAACACTTTTTGAATTTGTTAGGCCATATAAAGATATTGCTCACATCAAAAGGCCTGAAAAATTATTATATATAAGTTCAAACATTGGTGGGGCTGGGCCCCCTTTCAAGAATACTGGTGGAGCCCAGGCACCATGGGCACATATAACCTGGCGCATATGGATAGGGTCCTTATCGAACACGTATCCCAGGGTGATTTAACAAGCTAACAAAGCTCTAGACTCCGTGCAATTATTATTGATTTAAAATATAAATTCCCAGAACTGAAGGAGTCGCAATATTTGAATGCTTTGGAATGGAACCATTGGTTTTTCATCTGGTTTTTAAATGGGGATGGGATTGGATTGTTAAATCTTTAAAATGAACTTTGGCAAAACAAATCATTGTTATGCCAACAAAACAGTGATACAGTTCAAAAACAAAAGGGCAAATTCAGGATAAGGAGCTCTGAAGGAAGCAACTGTACTCCGTATCTGTCATTTGAATAATTTTGATTTGCAAAAAAAATGAGAATTTTAAAATGTTATTGCAATATTTCCAATAGATGGTTGAGGTTAAAACGTTTTAACTATTCTGTCCTCTGTAGAATTTGAGACCAATTCCATATTAAGCTTATCTGACATCAAAGAGGGCTTTTTCATTGTCCTTATGTCAACTTGATAGATGTGGTGAACTGTTCACACAACTACAGCACATGTTGTTTATGCCAAACTGTAACATGTTCTGTCATTACAGTTGCAGAGAAAATGGTATAAATTTCTGTGTTGCTTCCCTGGGTAACAGCAGAGTTTGCAGACAACATGCGTAATCTTCCATTGTTGAAGGTAGTTGCAGTAGTTTACCATTTACTTCACAAGGCAATACAGAGGTAGGAAGGGTTTAAACAGGCAGGAAGCGTGTGAAGCTTAAACTACCTTTAGGGGCTGACAAAGAAATTGGAGGTCTGGTTTGCCATTAAAAAAAAAAAAAAAAAAAAAAAGTTTACAATGGTAAGAGTTTGGAAACGGTAGGTTAAAAAAAAAAAAAAAAAAAACAAAACAAGAAAAAAAAAAAAAAAAAAAAAAAAAAAAAAAAACAAAAAAAAAAAAAAAAAAAAAAAAAACAGTTTAACAAACAGGCAGTTTAAAATAAAAAAAAAAAAAGAAAAAAAAAAAAAAAAAAAACAAAAATTGTAGTAAAGCACGGTCAAGGGAATGGAAGTATGGAAAACATATTTAACAACAGTAAATGCCAGTATAAATGTGGTAAATGCATTTGTAAACTGAATTTTAAATGCAGTTCATTTACATGAACATGAAGAACAATTTTATTTGAAATTCAATTGAGAAATTGAAGCCCCCCTCCACCGCCAGCCCCACCCCTCTCCCCCCCTCCCCCCTCCCCACACACCCCCCCCCCATTATATTTTGTGTACCAATTTACAGTAATTAAAAAACTGATGAAGTATAATTAATAAGTGTAACCCTAAAAAGCTAGTTTTTCAGGAAAACGCCAGGTGGCTAGACGTTGAGATACGTTCTCATTGCTTTTAATTAAAACTATGAAGGCTTAAATTAGATGCTAATGAATCTTTCATGGATCTGTTTTAAAAAAAAAAACATACATATATAATGAGAGCTTTCTCTGTGAGCAACTCCCACAATTATACAAAATATATTCTCCCACTCTCAACATACAACAAGGTATTTGCTTGCTTGCTTATTAATGTGTAATACAACCTTTACGATTTGCGTTATTACAGAGCAGTACACTGTTCACCCATTTAGCATACAATTGTGATTTGGCTGCATTGTAAAAAATGGAAGCATGAACCCTATACACTACAGCATTCCACTCAATATGTATGAGGGTCTATTATATGTTATTGTCAAAACTTTACAATGCTATAAATATGCTAAATGTATAAACAGATCTATTATATTTTCCAATACTGGTAATGAAGTGTCTTCAGTAGGATTTAAGGATCTTGAATTATTGAAAAGCTGCTTTAGCCAAACAATTTGGTCTAATTCTGTGTACCAAAGCTGCAGTATCTTCTTAGTAACACACTTGTTATTTTTAAACTGAAATTTTAATCATTTGAATACATGTGTTATGTGCATTTTAATGACATGTCTATTCTTGAAATGGCATATGCAAGTACAAGACAATCAACATTTTAAATACTGTGTACAAACTTAATAAGAAGCTATATGGGCCTATTGTTCTCTGTCAGTGTATTCATCACCAGTTCTCAAAACGATATGGCCAATATGTCACCTCATAGTTATAACCCACCTATTGACCCAGGGAGACTAAAGATAAACGATCACCTTCCATTCTCACTGTAGCCAATAGCCCTTCACTTGGAAATCCTTGAAGACAAAGACCTGATTGGCCTACTGCAACCCTGCCCCGGCCAATAGGGTTGCTGTGCATTGGCATGGCAAGACGAAGCAACCTCTAACCTGGATTTAATTCTGCAATTACAATTACTATTACAATTCCTTCAGTCCAGTTAGCATTCCCTATAAGAAACATGTACAGTATGTGCTCTGTGCTCTTCAGAGAATCAGTGAAAAAGCCTAGATGGACATTCTTTGTACAGATTTGTTGCTTGAGTGCCTAATGTGTGCCACGTTTGATCACAATTCCATTTTCCCAACCATTATATATTTACTCTTACATTATCCTCCAGTGTGACTTAAAGGAAATAATTATACGCCTTCAGGGAGCCATCAAAGCTGGCGAACACCAAGAAATGTAAATCAGAACAGTCACAGTACAGTGTATTCTAGCTGAGCTTCCTGTCACTTCTAAATGTATAAAACATATTTTTACTACCAATTATTTTAATTGAAAAAGGCATACAGATAAAACAAAAAAATAAAAATGAAAATTGTGAAAAGCTTTGTTTGTAAAAAATGCAAAATTACAAAATTATCAAGGCAAACCCTTAAATATTTAATATTTACCAGGTTTCCTAATTTCTGTTTTAAATCACAGGGTCTGGTTCTGAACAAAATATTCTAAAAGCTGAATTTCTGAAATGAGAAATTACCACAAGTGCCACTACAATTGTGAGGTAGTAAATAGAAAATATCTATACAAAATCACAGTTCAGTGTTACTTTCCTGATTACTACATGTTTTAGGAATTATTTTGGCATCCATTTACAATCTAGTTTGAATACAAAAATGAAGGTTCATTTTATGCTATTTGAACCTAAAGAATGACCTTGTGTATCCAGAGTATACAACAGTGGAGAGGCTGTCTTTCATTAAAACGCCAGGGAGGAGCTTACTGGAGGATGAACAGACAAACCATTGCTGGAGTGCCACAGACCTATTGATTCAACACCATAACATGCACAGTTGCAGTTCTATTACTGTATATGGGCAATATTAGCTACTGAAGCCCAGTAGATAGAGATCAGTTATGGGGGATAATGTATAGCGTAATGCCTGAATATCAAATTATGGATTTATTTAGCATCGTCAACCAAAGCCATAAATGTTTGATAGGCCATGAAACACAACTAAACTCCCTGGCAGTGTTTTCTGGCAAGCTTTCAAGCAACTTTTAGTTATAGGTTACATTTCAAGTCATTTTTCCTATTACAAAGTTCAAGCAATAAAAGCCAATCCAAAATGTTGCTTCACAAAAAAAAAATAAAAAAAATGTGCCTATTACTTTGTGATTCATGGTTTAAGTCCGTTTGTTTGGCTCACCAGGCTTCAACTGTGAGAGGTGTGTTGGTATAAACAGGTAACATTGTCTGATGATTAAAAGGTTATAACTGTTTGCACAACTGTATTACAGTGCTGGTTGGTATAATATTATCCCGTCATAATCCATTGCCTTGGATATCCAAATGCCACAGAACATTCTTAATTACATCAATTATTATTATTAAGCTGTTCTTATTTATTGCATTTATAAAATTATGTTTTTTTGTTTTTTGTTTTTTGTTTTTTACTGAACACGTTTATATAAATTTGGTGGCAACTGCGATTGATGTTTAGTCTGATTAACACGATTGTGACCTAAATTACATTTAATTAACCTTTATTTTACAAGATATTAAAATGTTGTTTTCAAGTGTGACCTAAATTAGCTTTCAACAAGGAGATGCAGCTTTTATATATATATAAAAAAAAAAAAAAAAAAAAAAACGTGATTAATTAATCCATTTACACATGCATTATGATCACAGTTTATTTATACGGTGTGCCTGCATGATTTACTACACAGCCTTGCTTACAGAATGTGGCAGGGAATTTCAATTTCATTTAATGACATGCTGAATCATGTGTTATGTCTAACTATTACCTTTCTTAATTGGTTGTTAACTAACCTGCTTTTTTGTTTTGTTTTTGTAAGCGCACTACCTTAAATTGTGATTTGCAGGGTGGGGGGTGGTTAGGCTTGAGACTGCTAACGTGGTATTGATTTTGTATCTGACTCTGAACTTGCTTAAATAGAATGTCGTTCTTGTTTAAATCGTACCAGTATTTGCTGTCCAGTGCGTCTTTGACAAGTCTGGGTTGCCGGTATTTCATGCTTCTTAATTTCTTCCTCTGCACTTGAATTTAACAAGCTTTTTCGAGTTGCTCATACATGCAATCGAGTACCTGGGTCTCTTCGCGTCACCACGATGTTAATGTTGCCCAGTAGGTGGCGCTGTGTCTGCTTCGTGTAGCCAGGCAATTCGCTTCAATCCTGTGAAACGGATTGAGTCTACACTGGTGTACTGTACTAGTGCAGGAACAACAACGCTGTTTGCTGGACAGAGGAACGAGCGTGCTCTTAACTTCCATGTGTACTCTCAAGTAGAAACAACAAGACGGATTTACTACAACTGGAAAGGGTAGGTCAAATTAGCATTTTAAATGTTAGTGCCAGGTTCTAGTTGTATACGTTATCTGAAGTTACAGCTAACTGTGCTGTTGTTCATTATTTGAATTAAGCTGCTTTTGTACTTGGGAGAACTCGGGGGAGAAGGGACGAACAATAATTGCCAGTGTTAATGCATGTTGCATTGAAAGCAGCCAAGTCGAGAATTTATATTTGTTTTAAGTGTTTTTAAAAAAAAGACGTTGATTTACTCTCCTTGCATTATTTCACGGGAACACACCGGAGATACATTGTGTCACAGCGGTACCGAAAATAACCCGAAAACCAGTGCAAGATTTGCAAAAATGTATATATCACTTATTATGCTTATTATATTAGTTTATATTTTGAATACAGTACTAGTGCAGTTCTGAATTGAATCATGTGTGTTGCAAAAATCTATGGGATAGACACTGGCATGCTTCCATGTAGGTAGCTCGGTCATATGAACAAACTCATTCAAGTTTCGGTTAGAAAACTAAATAAATAAAAATAATAATAATAATAATAATAGTAATCAAATACGAAAGAAAACAGTAGTGTATCTTGTAAAGCTAACGCCGCTTTTGCTGGTCTGGAATGTAAAGTCAGTTAAGCTTGGTTATGAATGCAGTTCAGGCTACTCATTGTGTGTGTGTGTGTGTCAGTCAGGTGCAGCATGCGGTACACGACTAGTTCAAAGGAATATGAAAATGACAGTTGTCACCATTCAACTAGAAATTGAATTGAAAATAAAATAAATTAACTATCAATTCGAGATACCAACGTTGCCTCACATCACATGTCATCCCACTGGAAGTAATTGCCGCACTGTACGCTGAACGGTCTATTTTTATAAAGAGGTTAGAATGAACTTCCTTCTAGCTGCATTAGCCTAAATGTAGGGAGAAATGCACTACCAATATTAGCATCGTGTTAGTGGTCTACTCTGTAACGCAACACAGCAGTGCACTCCTACTGGGGAAAAAAAAAAATTAAAAATCCTCATGAAACACCAAATTCAGGCTGTGTGTCTCTTCATGCTGGTAATAATTAGTGCCTGGGTGGTTCATTTTGTGAGAGAGGTTCTTTCAAGCTGGGTTACTTTGTTATCACATACTTACTGATAACAAACACCCACCTGAAAATAAATAATCAGGAAAGAAGTTTTTTTTTTGCTACAAATATTTGATTTATTAATGGAGTGAATTATGTCTTTACGTTTTTGTTGTGATATGTTCAATATTTCTACATGTTTTTGAGGGGAGTTTTTTTTTCTTTTGTGCTTGACTTCTTTTTATATCTGAAGGAGCAGGAAACTGTATTAATCAGCTGCCTTCATCCACCCGAAATCTGCAATACAGCTGAAAAGGCATTGTTAGCATGAATAGTGAAAATCAGATTGCCCTGCGTTATTTATTTCAGGGTTTCAGTGTTTGCATACACTGTATGGTTGTAAAAGGGTGTATTAAATATAGTTCTGATTTTACGTATTGTGGCTTTTAAAGCCCTAACAGTACATTTTGTTATTACTAGGACGTGTCATTCAGTAGGTTTACAAGGTACTACATGGGTTAATAGAATTGATAGAATTAAGCAATAGTTCCCCTAAATGAATCCCTTTTCTAAATGCTATGGATCCTGGTTAAAGACACAGTGGTCCATGGTTTCTCTCACGACCCTGGTTAAACACATGGTGGCCAGCTATTTGGAAAAGTTCCTGAAGCGGGACCTCCCTTATAGTGGCTGAGTTGCTTTTAGGCAATCCTTTATTCGTAGCTGTTTTTCCCACTGTCTTTTGACTTTTTGTCTCTATTTTCATCTACACATCGACTCAGTCGTGAGGCTTTCGGCCAAGGTTAATTGATCATCAATTCCAACACCTGGCACATGCTACACATATATTTTAATTAGTAAGAGAGGGGAATTCTAACCTCCCAGCCCTCCCACATTTAACACAAACTTTAGTTGCCTCAACTTTCAAGTGAAACACATTTTCTTTACAAATAAAACAAAAACTTTACACATAGAGCCTCAGTCCTGCCACACATGCACTTCAGGTAAATTGGAAGTGTTCTCATTCCAATGAGATGTTAAAGTATGACACTGTCTACTTCAGTGCTACTCTGCTGTCCCTCGAGATCTGTTCCAGTCCTGGTCTTTATTCCAACTAGATCATAAATGAGTTAATTGACTCTTAGCAGCTTCAATTAACGTGCTTAGAGCAAAAACCTGGACTGGATTTGATTTCGAGGGCTAGTTGAGTACGACTGGTCTACTTAACAATGGTCTGTATCTTGGTTCAATTTCAGTACAGGCCTAGACTTACAGTAAAATTATACTCTGGCATCATTTTCCAAATTAAGGTTTCGTGTTGCTTCAAAGATTTTAGGTAACGCATGCTCTTTATGGATCTGCACTGTGAAGAGCACTAGTTTTGCAGAGGCAATTAAAAACAAATAAAAAATAAAAAGCTTCTGCAGATTATTAATGTTTTTTTAATGAAAGAAAATTACATTCGCCACTACTGCATAATGCAAATTGAACTGTAATAACTTTTGTAGAATTAATTTGCAGAATTATGGAGACATTTGTTTAGGTCAGCTTGCTGTGTGTGCACACAGACAGTGATCCACACGCTGCATTCTGCAGCAGTTACACTGTGTGAGTAATTACATAGTTGACAGACAGTATTTATTTTTTTTTTTTTTTTAATTAAGTGATTTGAAATGGATCCCCAGGCATTGTGAATAAAACATAGTGCTGACAGTCTTGGACCACTTTTGTTTCTCAGGTGCATCCACAAGAGTGATTTGTACAGCCAGTTGCCCTCCAATATTGTCAATCCCATCGCCACGTAGTGCTTTGAAACCGTCATGAAGTCCATTTTACTACTGCATACATCATGAATAAAATAAAAATAAGAATGCCACCCGGGAGCAGGGTGGAGAAATAAAATACAACAAACTGTAGTTTTTCAACGGGGGAAAAAAAATAGGCCAGATTATTTTTCAGAAGGATGCAGTAACCTGTAATTCCTTTGCAAAAGTAGGTTAGATAATACTATGAACATTATATAGCGATAGATGTTTGTGAAGGGAATTAATTACTGCCAGACACCAACTGATTTTGATTTCAGATATTAGTTTCAGTACTTTAATGATGTGTTAATGCTTCATCTGGCAGTATGTTTGCTTCTGCTGTAGGTTAGAGGGGTGAGTCCCTGCCAGTATAAAGTATAACAGTCAGGGTACTGTACAGACACAGCATATTTAAACTTGTTTACCACCTTCCATGATCAAAGATCTCTGCTGCTGTTTTTGCAACAAAAAATGCTGAGATAACAGACTACACAGTTCCATCAAACGCCCCATGGCTAAATTCTCTTGTAAATAAGAGGAATATTTGATAAAAAGTACAGTATGGTTCAGTACTAAACAATTCAGTAATTAAACTTTACACTTTTACCTTAATTTTCTTCATATTTCTTCATACTTCTTTTGAAATTCTGCAGTGACAATAAGATTCTAAGCAACCTACCAAGAATGTGTTCCATTTTGATAAACAGCAGGACGAGCCTGGTCTTACAAGCCAGCTAGTCGTTAATATAACTGATCAACTAAAAATGCCAAACCATCGTTTTAAAAAGTGTAATTTAGGTTTCCACGCTGGTGTAAGTGGCCTTGGGCAATAACAAATGGTTCTTCGTTGAGCGAGGTTGGCTCAGACTGTTGATGTATTGTTTTATAAACTCAGGGCGTCTTAGGTTATTTGCAGACAAAGATAAGCTAAACCATTTTGTTATTAATCACTGCTGTGCTTCAACACCTTGTGAGTTCATGTTAGGATTTTTAAACTATATTCTAAACACTGTAATGTTATAATACAGTCAATTCTACTGTCCTACTTAATACTATACTTTGGAGTCTGCACTGTGTGTGAAAGTGATATTCAGTTGAAGACCTAAAAATGACCACTGCCCAAAATTAGAAGCCATTCCAGTTTTAGCTGGCTTCTATCAGACAGTAGATGCCGGCTGCTGCGTCACAGCTACTGGGTTTTTCATTTTTGACTTGCTGCATTGGAAGCTCAGTTTCTATCGGAGAGCAAATGCTAAACAGACACAACTGGTCCAAATTTAATTTATTATCTGCTCAAACTGGCCAATCAAAACTTTGCACTGACAACAGCAATCAGTCCTGTATCTTCAACTGCCAAGTCAACCAAGCGCAGCCTGTCAGCTCGACTGCCACGCGGCATCTTTCAACAACAACCTGTTGTAGTGTTGGTGCTGAGACCTACTGTACAAGTTTAAGACTGGATGCAATCAAGCTGAAGGCTCTTGGGGTCTGACCTGAGTTTCTTGCAGTGTGAATACTAGACTAGGGTGTAGCCGTGCCTGTCATTTCTTATCTCTTTGATTTATTTTATGTAAGTCTTTTAAATTAAAATGATAAACACAGAGATCTGTCTCCCTTCTTGTTGTTACACTGTTTTATCAAAGAAATAGTGATAAAAAGTGAGTTACTGCCAGAAAAAGTGTGTTGGGGAGGTGTTGGATTCCTATGAAATTCCCTGCGGCCATTAAGATTGTTTAAGTGTTTTTCTTCAGTGTTTAGAACTGTGTGATCATAATCTAAAATCAGATAAATCAAAACCTTCTTTATCATTACAAACTTTAGAAATGTCTTGGCATTGTGTGTTTTTTTTTTTTTTTTTTTTTTTTTTTTTTTTTTTTTGACACTATTTAGGATTGTATATTTTGACCCAAAACTGTTTTTCATGGACCCTTAGAAGCTTTGTTTTTTTATGGTTCTGAGTTCTGATATTGCAACATTGAGTCAGTTAAGCTAATTTCCTCATTGCAAAAAATAATGAGAGACTGCACATTTAAAATACTGTATTTTATAATATAAATTAGCCCACAGAGTTTAAGTCAGTCAGCGAGCGGTTTGTTGAGTCTGAGCCCCTTGCTGTTGAATCATGAGATGGGTTGCATTGCAGCGGATATTTTGAGTCTTTTGCAGCTCCACTTGTAGAAGCATATCAGGTGCTAATCTATGCCAATTTGCATTGCAGGAAAGAGTCAAACTGACACCGGCAGGCTTACAAAAATGAAAAAACGTACACTGATCAATTTGAATCACAGCTGATGGGCTTACATCACAGCAGGCTTCTGCCGTCAAATAGAAAACCATTAGAGCTGAAAGCTTATTGGCTGAGGGTATGGAATCATGTTCTGTGTACATTTGGTGACAGTGTCTGGGCAGTTTGACCTTCAACAGCACAGATTAATTTTGCAGAAATCTAATTATATTCAGGGAAAAGAAGGACATACCATAACTGACTGAAAACTTGGTAAACAAATGTTGGTTACAAAGTAGGTTACAATTAAGTCCATACTGTACATAAACAGCAAAAAAATAATTGTTCTTCCTCTTGTGTCTCTCTGAAGGAGACTTCCTTATTCTTATCTCTGGAGAGAGAGTCTGCAGATCAATGTGAACAGGGTATTGTCTGCAGCCTCTGCCCTACAGCCTTTGTTGTGCCCTATTTGTGTGGAATAAGTAAGTATGTTGTTCCAAATAGTTTCTGCAAAAAAGCTTGGCTCCCTCTTCACAGCCTCTTTATAAAACCACACTGTGCTGTTGCAGAGTAATACTCCATTTTAAGCAGTTTGCTGTTATATTTTAATAACCTGGAGAAGAAAGAAAAAAAAAAATACCCAAGGCAGTGTAAGGAAACTGTTTGATAAATGTACTGCTGAACACTATACAATCACATATATCAGAACTGGAGAGCTGAGGAAATTGAAGTGAAAGCTTTCAATTTGGAATGGGCAGTAATAGCCATCGACCAAAGTGTTGTGTCACACCTGCCTCTCTACTGCTCTCCTAATTGGTTCACTTTTGGGGTTATTCAGACTCATAAATCACCTCCATCTTGAGGCAGACCCTTATATAGTATGATGATTTGGGGTTACAGGAAGGTTCAGTAGCACTTTTTTTTTTTTTTACCATCTTTGTAATGCGCTTTTTCCACCATTTGTCTTTCAATTGACTAGTAGAACATTCAGCAGCAACAGTATTTAAACTTTAATAAGGTTTGACTGATGTAGCAATTTCAGATGGTTTCTCTTGCATGTTTTATTTTAACTATAAAAACACTTAAGGGTAGGTCACTGCCAGCTGGTGTGAGGAAAGTCAGAAGTACGTGTATTCATGTATTGTAAAGCTTTTTAATGTGGTCTCTCAGAGAATGAGGGTAGTATAATTTTTTTTTTCATCCAGACTAGCTGAAAAGGGGAACCCAGTTTTCGTTGGATACGCCTGCTCTTGTGGCATTCTGGGCCAGATCCCACTTAAAACATTGAAGAGATGGCTCACTTATGAAACCGAATTCAGAGAATGCAAGTCCAAGATTAATGAAGCTCTCTGTTGCAATCTGACAGGAGTGCAGGGTTACATTTCCGTTCAGGTTTAGAGGAAAATACATTTCAGTGCACTCCATAACTATTCACCTTTAACCCAGGTGTCTTCTATAGGATGCGATTGGTAAAGGGTTCTCACTTTCTACTACTCTTCCAGATGAAATGGATTATTTTTTTAGATTTTTTTTAGTAAATGAGAGTAAATAACAAGCACAAACAGCGCGAACCACTTGAATTGAGGAAAATAGATTGGTTCTCAGAAAAGGCTGAAGTGTGTGTTGGTTCTACAGTACATTGATTGTTGAAGCCACACTACGTTAATAGACATCGACTGCTGTAGTCATTCCTGTACTGAAGAAATGAGGGTTGCCTGTAATAGATTATGGGATGACGTGTTCTACAAGGTCAATCTATTAGATTGTGACCTCTGAAACTGATAAAAAGCTTCTACTGCCTTTGGCAGTATCTGTTACCTATTGGACTGATCCCTTTACTGTAAGAATACACTACATTGACTGAGTTTCAGAAATTAGGCTGCACACAGTTATTTTTTATACATGTCTTATTTACTGTAACACAACCCAGCTCTGGCTCTTCTGTTATGTATGTGTTTGTTAGGAATTTCACGCAGGATTACTGGCCATCAAAATCTAGTCAGGCAAACGTTTTTGTTTGTTAAAAGCCTCTTCATATGATATTTAAAGATAGTTGCTGACTGATTTTCTGCAGCATACAGTACAAGCCCACGTAACCCATCTGCTGACGTTGCTGAAGAGGAATACGGCAGAGATAATAAAAACACAAATAAAAGCCTTTTTGTAATGGTATGAGGGAAACAAGTTTGCAACCTCTGTCAGTCAAAAACCTGCAATATTTTGCTGCAAATTAAGTGCAACTGCAGAAGGGGTTAAGGGTTAAACACTGCCACCCTTCCAGTGTTGTATGTTGGTAATGTCTCGTTAGTTGTTCTACATCCATATCAAACTGGGACCTCATTCCAAATTTTCTAGGCACATGTTTTTGGTGCATGCTGCTGTCAGTCACAAACTTCCATTGTATTGTGAACCTGTTTCCATCTGACCAGTTCATGTTTCATGCTTCACTCAGATTTTAACTTTCTGTGGTGAAGTGACCCAAAGTTTTTTTGAACTTTTAATTTCTATTAGAGTACAGTGACTATAAAGTCATGCCTGCTGACTGCACACAGTCTCAAGTCTAATTAAATACATTTCAAAATATAAGTTTTGTGAGGTACAGTAGTTAGGGGTACAAGGTTTAGTTTGCACCCAAAATAATACAATGCAACAACTCTCCAATAAAAGAACATCAATTTATTGAATAAGACACAGTGATTACAGTATTTCATGGACAACTGTTGTGAACATTTAAACAGCATTATTTTCAAAAGGTGCAGTATTCAAAGCGTTTCAAACCTGGTTCAGGTCACAGTATTCAAAAGGGTCACATTAAAATGTCATTGGGTACCAATTTTGACCGCTTTAAAAAATAAACCAAAAGTGATTTGGTGAACAAAATCAACTTCTTATTTTGCCGCTTTTGAAAGTAACGCTGCCAAGGTCCTCTTTTGAACCAATTACAAGGCAGTTTAATTGACTAATGAAACCAGTATAACAGTGTAACCCTATCAAGAAACAAACTGCAGGTAGGAGAAGTTAAAGAATCATTTTCGGGTAGTTTCTTGTTTTCTATCAATATCATTTTATTTATAATGTTGTTCTTTTTGTAGGCCCTGTTGGCTAAATTTGAACCACACATGTATTTATAGTGTTGCTTACAACTGTTTGTCTTGCAGGACCCCTTGTAAATGAGGCCACAGTCTCAATTGGTCCTGTAAATCTTCTGTATGAATAAATGTGGATATAATTGATTTATTCATCTCTGAAAATGTGCCTTTGCATTTTTTTTTAATGGGCCCTAATGTAAATGTATCTTGTAGAAAACCTTAGTAAATATGGCCCATTTAGATCTTTCATTTTATAGTTGTGCAACCTTATATTGTTCTCAAAGAACTGGAGCCAAATTTATCATGCAAAAATGTTAATTAATCTATAAACAGCTTTGTGTCTTGGTTTCCAAAGACAGTTTGGGCTCTATTCTTAAGACCTACTGTAAATAGCGACAGATCTAAATATTCCAACCCTTTAACTTTTATGTGAATCCGGCTGGTGTCTGCCCAGGAATATAAACTCTTCTTTTTTAACAACACATAATTCAGTAGAAGGAGGTCTGTGGTTTAGGACTTTGTTTGTACGGTAGATTAATGATGCCTATAATAAAAATAAGTCTTGCAAAAGGAGTATTGATGGCTTAGATTGAAGCATGTTGTAACCTATTGAAGAAATGTTTAACCATAAATACAAATTTAGTATGAAATTGACCTATAAACCCCATCATGCCACTCAGCAGTACTGGAAACAATTACAGTGTGCACAAAAGAAAACTGCATGTTGGCCAAAACAGACCCGGAACACGCAAGTATCGCGCTGGTATAAACCCAGCACAAATAGCAATTGTAATGATTAAGCTTTTCCACATATACAGTAAGCATTTAATTCATGCGGTACTTGTGATATTCACAGCTTTCGAGTCCAAAGCAGACTTTGCAGCACAAATCTGTTTACTGCCCTCAGTAGTGAAGTACCACTAAGTACTGTTTTCAGCCAGCAACTTTCAAAGTGCTTTGAGAATTATGTAGCTAGAAGGCAGAAGCAACATTCTGCACTCTGTGGGGGGAGGGTGGTCTGCCTACGAGCCAGTGATTTTGAGTCCTGATTGTTAGGGTTACAAAAGTCACTGAAAATAATGCTTTGTTCAGTAATACTACCTACATTCCACAGCTCACTGGAAACAAGAAGCCTAAGGAAGTACTCCTAGGGAAATACTTTAAGTAAATAAACAAACAAACAAGCTACAACATTACAGTTGTCAAGAAACATGTTGCCTAATTTGTCATAACAATTAGTTTGTGAAAAAAAAAAAGTTCTTTAGAATTTAATTATTAGGAAATATATATATATATATATATATATATACACATTACCTCAAAGAGCAAGTGATTGAAATGTACCTTATTTTAGTACAATTTCTGAGTTTACTGTAAATGATTTATTGCCAACTTTTGAAATGAATGTATCTGTCAGCTTTAACAACACAAGAAGAAAATGCTGAAATGAATTTAATTAGTTCAGAAAATGCATACTATATTAATTGTATGTAGGCAGATACCATGACAACTGTTTTAAAAGGTTGTGGCTGTGCTTAACCATTGATGGTACAGTAGATATAGATAGCTTAGCTGATAGTCACATAGGAAAAAAAGTAAAGTATATAACTGAAATTGATTAAAAGCTCCTGGCTGATATTTATTTTCCTTTCAGTGTGCCCAAGCTGTTCAATCCATTTAGCACCGTTTCCACCCGGTGGCGAATGTCAGCGTTTTCTGAATGATAACAGTTAGTTTTGCCCTTTAACCCTAATAGTCTGGCCTGGAAGGGTTTCATTGCCTGAAGTGTAAATAGTGCAAAGTGCACAGGAGGACTGGCGTTGCCTAAGGAAATGGCTTAGAGTCGGTGTGCTCTGTGATTTGTTCCACACTTTGATCACACTTTGGCAGTAAAACTGAGAATAGCAGTAGGAGAAGAGGTACTCTTGTATGCCATGCCTATTGTTTTAACTGGCTACTAATTAGAATAATTAAACAGAAATGCCACATCTTCATTTACATATAAAGTAGTTCAGCATCCCAATGGATTAAGTGGAGGTAAAGACAGGTTGAGCGCAACACCACAGTGTAACAGTGTGAGATATTTCTTGAAAAGACTATGAAAAGAATGTTGCTTCTTTTTAACCAAATGCAGAGGGATTTAGTGTATGAAATCTTAACCTGGTTTAATGCTAAATCATCTGTTCATTTCTTTAAAATGTTTGCTCTCCAGGCTAACCCCCCCCACACACAGTCTGGTTACAGTTTTCATACTAAACATTACACATATATTCCCCATCACAATAAATTTTAGGTACACAAAAATATGAAACGGAAGTGCATGTGAATTTCTGTTGTGTGCTTTTTTTTTTTTTTTCTTTCTGATTGACCATTATAATCATTGGGTGCTCTACATGCAAACGCCTGCTTTACACATGATTTTGTTATCTTATGGAGAATAATACACTTGAGTCATCAAGATCTCAATGAATAGTGTTGAATAACTTCTTTTAATTTAGAAATTTACCGGCACAAGGGCTCCCCCACTCAAATCTACTGTTGTATGTAATTCGCTATGATATGTCCTATAGAGTCACTGAAGTAGAAATGTATGCAAAATCTGTTTTGTGGTTTTAGAGTAAAAATCGGCATTATTCAAGAAGGGTAATAACGGTTGATTTGCAGCTTTTTCCCTACGTGACAGGAGTACATTGTAGCATTTACTTTTTGAACAGTAACACCAATATGCTTTGTCATACTGGGAATCAATCCTGTCACCCCAAATCTAAGTGCAGTCTAAAGTACTCTTGGCTGCTGTCCATACAGTTCACACGTGCTCCATCTGATTGTGAAGGACAGCTGTATTCATAGGTAGAAACGGGAGTGGTTGCTGCTCCACTGTAAGTAGTTGTTTGAGATGATTGCTCAAAAGTAAAACCCTGCTATACTCAGAACCACTATTTGACTTGCCACCAATATCCTTGGTATCGCAATTTTTACACCTACTGTACACGTCAGTTTCTCCCAGCAAGTAAATTTTTTTAAGTATGTGTAGACCCAACTTTTTGATTGATCCATTTGAATGTAAAGAATTGTAGGTCAGACTTGCTCCCTCTTCAAGCATACGCCCCATAAAAATGACCATTATTATCTTTTTAAACAGTGCAACTCTGTATGACCAATAATTTGTTTTCTTAAAAAAAACAAACATGCTTAAACTGTACTATTCATAGCCGTCCAAATATCAAATACATTGGCCTAAGTAGTTAATACAAAAGGAAGTTAGGCAAGATCTATACATTTTTTAGATTCCATCCTCTCCAGCATGCTTTGATATTAACCAGTGTATATATCATATTATATAGTTAACTTAAAAAGGAAAACAATGCTCTTTTTCAGGCATAGTAATGTAACATTGTAATTTAACGTTTTAAAACATTGTATTGAATTCAGTTATGCATTCTACAATAACTACAGTAGCAAATTAGTTTGTTTATTATGTGTTAATATGTCAGGAAAGGATATATTCCTGCCGTTTTAGTGAGCTGGGAAGTGTACTGTACTGGTAATATGATCCAGGTGTTTTCAGTTGAGTTCTCAGTACCTTTTAAATTACAGGGATATTTATGGTAATATTGATGGTAAACAGCAAACTTGAGTAAACTTACTGGGAATTGGTCCAGAGTACATTTTGTTTGCCTGTGAAACTATATTTTTGGATGTTCCTTTTTCTTTTTTTTCAGAGATTGATTTCTTAATGCATGGCAAGGTCGTCGTAAGCGAACAGGCAGTAAACTCTATTTCTTTTCTGTTCAAAAGGGACTTAATATGTAAATAAGCAGACCAGCAGTATTTCACATCTTCCATCCTTTCCTGCACTAAAATTCTGTGTCCACATGTTTGTCTGTTGCATTCCAGTGTCCATTATTTATATATATTTATTGTAGTTGGCAGTGAGATACAAATGTCTCGCTATATATATATATATATATATATATATATATATTTAGTCTCCTCCAATTTTTTACCCTGGTTTTCTCCCTAATTTGATATGCCCAATTATTATCTGTATACTCTGCTCACTGCTCACAACCCCACCGCCGATTCTGGGAATGGAGGCTGGAGCGCGCGTCCCCTGAAATGTGCTCCTGCCAATCTGTCATTTTTCTCACTGCGGATCCACAGCGAGGCCACCAGTCCTATAGTGCCAGAGGACAACACTGATCTGGAGGCTCCACTGCAGAACCACAGGCACCCTATCGGCCACAAGGGTCGCTGATGCGCGATGAGCCGTGGATTCCCCTGCCGACCTAAGCCCTCCCTACCAGGGCATGGCTCGGCCAATTGTGCGCCATCCCTTAGGAACGCCCGGTCACGAACTGGACTGGAACCTGCGATCCCCAGGCTATAGGGCACATCTTGCACATCTTGGAGCGCCTTTACTGGATGCGCCACTCGGGGAGCCCCTCATTTAAAACATGTTGGAAATGTTGACAGTCCATGAGTACTCTAGAAGATGTAGCCAACAGCTATTTTTAGAAATGTATTTCATTGTGCGCCCAGAACTTGACTGCGCTCCATATAAGAATAAAGTAGGATTACGACTGCAGTTCATGCTAGGGAAATAAGTTAATCACCCCTATGCTGCTAAATTGTGTCAAGTTATTGTTTAAAACAAATGCATTAACATGAAGATGAATTATCACCAATTGTACTATCACCTGTACAACATTTAAAAAGTCTCCTATACTCCTCCTGTTCCCTGGATCACAGCTTTAAATGCAAAGTGTGGACTATCAGGTTAAATATGATTTACTTGATTGATCAATTGTACTAAAATCCATTGCAGTGTAATCCTACACTGTTAAATAAAATGTCACTGTGCCCAGGTTTTGTTGCACTAAGAGATGCTCATTATGGATTTCAAGAATGAAATACCGCAATAGTGTTGAGATGTAGGACCTACTGCAGGACAATTTCACACAGGTCAGATTGGGTCACTTGTTTCAGCTATTTTCATTCACACAGTTTCCGTTTCAGCTCTGAACACTTAATTGCAGTCGCTGTTGTTGCTGGAGTTATTTTGCCACTGCTGCGCTCGGCAGTGTTTTGTGATCCGAAAGAATAAAGAAAAGGTGTGCTGTTTATTTAGGTGAGGTTTGTGCTGGCGAGCCCTTGCAGTGAAGCAGACAGGTCAGGTTATACAGCCACACTAAAACCACTGTTCAAATTTGTGAACTAGGAACAGGTGCATTGTGGAATCTGCCTGACTATTTCTGCATAGTTTGCAGACAGATGCATATTTTGGATACTGTTGCCCATAAGGAGAAACAATGGTAGTTATTTTTCAATTGAATGTTCAGAGCATGTGCTTAGAGCTATTTTATACACAGGGATAAGCAACATAACCTTTCTTTTTTTAGCTGTGGGGTTTCACAATTATTCATTTCTGTTTTTATTTATGAATAATTGAATGCATCTATTCCTGCTAGTCAAGTTTTTTTCATATCTGTGTTACAAGTTGCCCGTCTGTTAAAATTCCCCAAAGGCACTCTACAGTACGGTCATTTCATGAAAATGGAAAATGCGTTACAATAATTACTGTTACTATTAGTACTGTTATCAATACCAGACTAAAGCCCCACATTTTTGTAGTAATCTTAATATGCGCTATCATCTAAAACAACTGGGCTCTGAGCCAGAAAGACTGCTTCTGTACAGTACTACCCATGGTAGTTCTGATTGACAGCAATTAAAACAAAATGGGATGACCTTTTAAACATGAGTGAAGGATACCCTTTTTATCTATCTTGTGTACCATGGCTGTTTATTTTATTTAAGAAGGAACGCTTAACAAATGCCTGGCTCTAAAGGTTTAAGAAGCTGTTGATATACATGACAGGATGCAGCAGGGGTGAGACTTTGAAAATAAAGACGTCATACACCTAAACATCAGCAACTTGAAAGAATACGGGCAATCTCGTGAAAGGTTGGCAATCCTAGAGCTCTACCAGGTTTGCCACTTTGCAGGCAGATAAAGTTTGCTGGTATTTATGCCACTCTTCTGTATACTTGTGTCTGGTGTTCTTTTAAATTTGTTATAGAAATACAAAGTGCTGTTTTTCTTTTTAAATATGAATGGTATGATATATAACACTTTTATTGTAATAACATGCTGTATCCACAGTCATATGTAATATCACTTGGGACTTAATCAGGCTTCCAGAGAGGTCAGGCACACCTAATGTAAGCCTACACGATGTTCCAGAATATGTCTGTTTGTGTTTCTGTCTGTCTTTACCACACTGAACAACGTTAAAGGGTCAATTTGATAAACCTGTACCCAGTCAGGATAAACGAAAGAAGGATTGTATCATGCTTTACAGCATGTGTGAATACAGAGGGTTGCAATACATGTTTTATAGGTGTAATCCAGGAATAACCTGGATAGGTGGTTGATGGAATACAGGGTGCTTCCCCAGCGCTTTAAAATGTTCCAGTAAAATCCAGCAGTGTCTTATTGGGATGCATTCTGAAAAAATCCTAGGCAGCCTAGCAGCATACAAAATTAAATGTTATATCAAACAAGAAGATGATGATCAAGTATCAACACAATGCACAACAATACAATGCTATTGGACAGTGTGAAAAAGAAAACATACATATCAATAGGCTGCTTACTTCTTTTCTCATGTGCATTTTCAGGCTGTATCTTGGTATGGTCTTTTACTTTATGACATTCTCCATTATTTCAGTGTTTAAAACATTCCACCATGCATCTTACTGTATTGTTCAATATCATTCGTTTGACAAGTTGAAACCGAAAGTGAAGCAGGCACTGCGGCTGATGGAATTAAATTGTGTGTGGTTTAGAAACGAGACTAAATCTACTGAGTGATTGAAATAATAATAATAATCAATTAGATACCAAATAAGTCATAGAAACATGAAGATATACAAAAGCAAAAAGTTAAATAAAATTAATCAAATTCATGTCTGTCTGTGGCAGGGCTGATGCCTGCCCTTGTAAAATAAAGTATAGTTGATGGTGGTTTATATTATAAATGTGGTTTCGTGCTTTAAAAATTGGATCGTGGAGCAGGTGGCTAGGTGTCAATTGCATAATTGATTGATGAACACCTGCTTTTAAAAAAGGCCTGGAATGCCAAGCCCTTTGTTCTTCTTTGTTTGTTCTATGTTCCGAGTTCTGTGTTTTGCAAGCCCGGAGGTGAAGGAGAACCCTTTCGACTGCGTGCTTAACCAGGATGAGCTACGGGTTATAGACGGATACCTGCAACCTGCAACGTGTGTGTGTGTGTGTGTTCTCCCACACTAGGGATACCATTGCTGATACCCTAGTGGTGACCACCAATGACTGCAACTGACTGCAGTATTTGTGGTTATTAATAAAACCTGGACTCCTGTGCGGCTTTTCAATTGCAAACTCTCTGTGTTTCTCTACTATCTCAGTGGATACCCACTCTGTGACAGTACACATTGTCACACAACCAATTCAGCACTAAATTCTGCATGCATGGAATCATAAGTTTTCCTGGGGTGTACTGTGCCAGTCCACACCATATGACATGAGGTCTTGCTTAAATTGATCTTCATTTTGTTGTAGCTATCTCTGTTACTGTACATCATTGATTTAAAATTTAATTGGTTGTTTGGAGGTATTTTTTATTTTTTTAACTAAACTATGTCCACAAAGATATTTTACAGGCATGCTGTATCTCAAATACAGAAGTTGTCAATTATATTGAGAAACAGTACAGCAATGTTCTGCCATGTGATTGGTATTCTGTGGATCCCGATTACTGCACAGCACAGTATATCCAGTTTATATCATTAAATGTGTTCAGTCCAGTTGCAAAGACTTTGTAAATGACTGAATAACTGGCCTCATACTGCACTGTGTATTAGTGTCTCATATTAATTGCCTGTTGCCTTTCCGTGCGAATTTTGTATTTCAGATCATTTCGATCAGATACAGGAATGATGT
The DNA here is from genome assembly GCF_017654505.1 of Polyodon spathula. NCBI lineage: Eukaryota > Metazoa > Chordata > Actinopteri > Acipenseriformes > Polyodontidae > Polyodon > Polyodon spathula. The sequence continues at coordinate 4,144,966 of NC_054542.1, forward strand.
ATGTGACTTCTCTTTTTATACTTGGGGAATCAGTCGGCAGTCTTGCAGGAAAATTGAAATTTTTAGTATAGTATTTTATTGGAACTTGTAAAAGGAAATACTTTGCTATGTTGTATTTATTAGCCTTCTAATATCACTGTACTGTGTTTACGAATAGCGGGCATATAGTTTAAATTTACAGGAAGTGGTTTTGTAACGCTCTTGGGTACAAACTTACAAGTGAATAAAACAGCTTGTATATCTGGAACAGGAGAATGTATAACATTCCTTTGGTGCTGAATCACTGAAAGATATCTAGGGTATATGTCGATCAGTATTTAATGAGGAATAAGATTAACGATATGGTCTATCCCAAGAGAATCGCAGAAGGCTGCATAAACTCTTAAAACAAATGTGGGAGGAGATACATTTTTAATTGAGTTGAGAAACTCAGAGATATTTGTAAGATGCTGCAGTTGGTTTCCATTCATTTCTATTAACCAGAAAAGAACAGGGAGTGAAAATGATACATGTGCAATTTTAATGGCCTTCATAAAAACAATTGATTTCACTGGTCAGCAATTTTTTTAGAAACATGGAGGGATCCATCCTCCTTTATGGTAAATATCAGACTAAATGTTCTATTTACAAAATAGAGTATTGATGTCGGGCCCCCCCCCCCCCCCCCCCCCCCCACACACACACAGCATAAACAGTTCTGCGGTATTTTTGTCTTTATCATACAGTGATGATAAAAAAATTAAATTTAGTGAGCTGCCTAAGGTTTTGAAACTTTGAAAGTTTTTTGTACAGAACTGTTATTTAAAAAAAAAAAAAAAAAACCTCAAATCTGCTTTATTTATTTATTCATTTATTTTACTGCTTGAAACGCCCCTGTGTGCATAAACTTCTTTATACAAAAAATAAACAATCATGCGGCAGTATTATGCAACGGAACAGAACTACCTGGCTGTATAGAAGGTTATGTACAGAAGGTATTGTAGCTGGCTAACAAAGGGGAAAAGTTAGTAGTTTACAAGTGATTTAAAGTTGTTTACACAAAATACTAATTGAAAAGATACTGTAAATAAGTGTTAGTATCATTATTTTACAGTACAAGTTGTAACCAGACTTGATTCCACATTGAAACTGCAACTAGGAAAACAGCCCCCCCCCCCCCCCCCCCCCCCTTCTGATGTACAAACTTGTCCTCATCTACTATAGTGTATGCCTTGACATTTCAATCAAACCTATTCAAACTGACCTTTTCTTATTGGTATTGCTTAAATTTAATCTTTGTACTTTTGATCTCTTGAGGAATTGCTATTTAGTAGAGTTGACAAGACAATTAGCTGGGATGAACCAATTCCACTTAGTGGAGATATATAAAAAAAAACACCACTCGTTGACCTTAAACTGCTAGAAATTATGGTCACTTGCCATGTTTGCCATGTGGTTGCTGTGTGAAGGTAAATTAGCATTTGAAATCTCAGGGGGGCATTAAAATGTGGTTGCTAAGGACAGCAGACTGGTTCTCGCTGTTGGTAATCAGGTTAGACCATTACATTATTAACCCGGAATGACCTTAGAAGTACTGCGTGGGACAAATCGGATTCGGTTGTTTGGAGCACAGATAGAATCATTGTGACACAAAAGAAGAACGATACCAGCGTATTGTGATACGGCCTGGCAGGGATTCCGTTCAGTACCTCTGCAGTTTGTTTGTGGTGTATGTGTACAGAGTTAAACAAAGATTACAAACACTAATAACATGTTGCCAGAATTTATGTGGAAGCAAGTTTGTAAGGTGTTGAACATGAACAATCTCTAGCATCTAAAGTCTTATTTTCCAGAATAATCCACCATAGGGCAGTTATTATGTACTCTAGTAACGGTAAAGCGCTGAGAATGTATTAGGCCAAGCAATTTTAAAACATGCACACAACTTGATGCTGTTTTGCCACCTTCTCCAAACCCATTAACCCTCTTGGTTTGTCAAACAACCACCTTCGACAAACGAATCTGGTAGATAAGTGTGAATTTGCAGATCATGCTAATCTATTAGAGTGGCACCTAAAGTGGACAATATAATATCTGTCTCTTTCTCTCTCTCTGTCTCGTTCTCCCTCTGTCTTGTTCTCTCCCCTTTTTATCAGTGTGTGTCTTTCTCTGTGTATCTGCAGGCCTTGTAGTTTACGAATATGCTCTGGTATTTCATGACCCCAAAGGGCAAATTAAATTCAGAGCCAGAGAAAGCAATACATGTACTGAAGAAATAGGGTTAATATGAGATGTATCACTCACTACTTTTGTTCCATTGACCATTTGGTTAACATGTAACTTTCAGGTCAGAGGGCTTGTGTTGCATTAAAAATCGAATTAGATCTGGAATCTACACAAGTTATTCTGTAGGAAACAGCCCAGATGGAGATTACTACAAAGAACCATCACATCTTCTCTCTTATATGATTAGAAAATCAATACCTGTATTTTACAACAAGGCCTTTCCACTTAAATTTTAGCCCCCCCCCCCCCCCCCCCCCCCCGTTTTGTATTTTTGTGTTATATGTTGTGTGTATGTATTGGTGCACGGAGTGTGGGTTATCACGGATGATTTAAAATATATAGTTTAACTTGGGCACAGGGATTGCACAATCACTTCACATGCAGATAAAGTGTGTCTTAGTATGTGGGCACGGGGATTGCACAGATATAGTTCACATGCTGGGATTCAAGTGAATGATTATTTAGTAATTTAATCTTAGCACAGCTGTATATATAAATGCATGAATCACTCACTTGGAGTTGGGTGTTCAGGGCAAAAGGACAAGAGAGAGAGAGGAGTGTAAAGTAAAATCAGTAAAGTAAAATAACAATTGCTACTTGTGGGTGACATAGATTAGCACGATACTTGTATGTTTCGTGTTCGTCCTCTGTTTGTTTGTTTGTCTATCTGTTTTGGCCAATGTGCCATTTTGTTGTTTCTTCCTGGCCTGACGACAGTGCAATTCACTCACCTCTCTGTGTGTTCACTCACCACTCTGTGTGTTTCTTTCCTGGCGTGACGACAGTGTAATTCACTCACCTCTCTGTGTGTTCACTCACCACTCTGTGTGTTTCTTTCCTGGCGTGACGACAGTGTAATTCACTCACCTCTCTGTGTGTTCACTCACCACTCTGTGTGTTTCTTTTCTGGCCTGATGACAGTGCAATTCACTCACCACTCTGTGTTTCTTGCTGGCCTGACGACAGTGCAATTCACTCACCACTCTGTGTTTCTTGCTGGCCTGACGACAGTGCAATTCACTCACCACTCTGTGTGTTCACTCACCTCTCTGTGTGTTTCTTTCTTTTCCTGAAGACTGCGCAATTCACTCACCTCTGTGTGTTTCTTCCTGGCCTGATGTCCCCACACAAGCCACCCTGTCACAAGGACTTAACGCATTAGAAAGTAAATAAATACTCTATATTACCTATTTGTATTGATCTGACTATTGCAATGACTTTCATTTTCAGGGTCTTGGATAAAAAAGAAAAAATGTAATTTGAGTGTGACTTCAATGGAATTGTTCATTCAGCAACATGGTGTGCTGTACTGCAATAGGAGACTGTGATGTTTTCTTATTCAAACTGTTTCGTGTCATGTTATTGCAGGATATCCCAATTATTCTAAATTATACTGTGTTACCGTAGTGGTAACATAAACGGCAACAGGAAAATGTAAACAGCCACTGTAATAAGATAAATACAAGTTTACAGGATCTCTTCCTCTAGCGACAGTCAAGAACAGCTGTTGTAACCTGTATCTGAAAACAGATGCAACAATAAGGCAAGCAGCAATATTTTTCAGAAGAAAAAAATGTTAATCAATTTTATTGATTTTTTAAAAATTGCTTATTTCCATATAGTGTTCTTATGTAGTGCCAGGTGTTTCAGGCCTTACAAAGAATAAACGAGACAGCACTCTTAAAACAGGTAGTCTCCCTGAGAAACATACAGATATATAATACTGTCTCTAGAGCTTTTGGTATATTTTTGTGACTGTTTAAATGCTGTGCAGGTGTCAGCCATATCTGCATACAAACACACTCTTTATATTACATTTGGATGTATACTGACAGTCCTGGTTAGTGTTTTCTCATCAAGGTAACCCTAAATAAGCAAATAACGTTTTAACATCATAAAGGCTAAACGTGTACTGGTAAATGTATAGCCTATACAAAATGTAATTACACTTTTATATGTTCTCTGAATAAAAAAAAAACAAAACAAAACAAAAAAACATGTATTCACTGGGATGTAACGGCTAAATAAACGTCAGTCGCCACCCAGAGCATTTGGTTCATTATGGATGTTTGCTTTTAATCAGTTGCTCCATCTATGGTAATTTCTGAATGTTTTCATTTCAAATGGTGAAGCATTGAACTTGTGTTAATTATTTACATACCACAGTTTTCTCGTCCGGTTCCTCAAAATACTTCCAAACATGGCTTTGCTTCGTCCCTCTGTTTAGAAATGCCATTTTGTTAAAAATATGTAACAAACATCAGAAAAGAATGCTTGTCATTAACTTTCTTACCCCATGGACTGGCTACCTTACCACGCCTGCTACAGCATGAACACAGAGTGCACCAATGAAGTGCCTTGACTGAGAATAAAACCCGCCCCAGTGTCAATTTTTCTGTTGCACCAATTAGAAAAACTATTTGGAGGCAATTCCCAAACCCCTTCCTTTTTATAATACCCCCCTTACTGTGTCACCACAGCAGTCTGATACGCAACGGACTACTGTATATGATACTTTACTAAAATAAATATATATAAAAAAATATTTAACGTTTAATCACTTCTTTAGTGTTTATACATTTAAACGTTTAAAATTCCCATCCCTAACATTCTGCAAATACTGTCTTATTACATTTTCAAAAAACAAAGAAGCCAATCAACAGAAAATAAGAAACACTGTTTTTTGAGAGCAGATACAAAACGACAAACCACACAGCAAACCTAAATTATTAACCAAACTGGTTCAGTATTTTACAGTACCTCATACATCATAAAGTGTGCTGCTGCAGTACATTTCACAGTGGACCAATTGCACCAGAAATAGCAATCTTCCTGTAAAATAAATCCCCCCCCAAAAATAATGTAGGGTTATCGGTGTATTTTTCTTGTCATTTCACATACAGTAACCTAAGGGTGTAGCAAAGAGAAGCCTGAGAGATGATCCAGAAGTTCTGGTATGTGAGTAAGCAGCAAAATAACCTAACATCCCTATTATGTAGTTTGAAGTAAAATAGTTTTTAGGTTATTTTGGTGTTTCATCTCTCAGGCTTTTCTTTGCTATGCCCCTGTGGTTACTGACAAAATACCCTGACAACTCTACATTTTTGGGTTTTATTTTACAGCGAGATTATTATTTGTTTTGTCTGCATTTTAACAGCTGCAGAAAAGAGCCTGATAATGCTGTTTTAATATTGGAATTTTCTGCTTTTATGCCAGTGCTTAAAAACTATCCAAGGCTCCTGTCCGCTGTCTGGATAGCACTCATAATGCTCCCTTTATTCTGCGGCACTTGCTAAAGAAAATACGTGATATCGACCCCTTTTTGTATTTCCTTGGCCTTACCACTCCATGGGTGTTACATTCCCGACCCCCACCCAGACATGAGGATAGCTTCTCTTTGGGAACTGTATGCATGGTCAAAGGAGGGACTGTCCTGAGTAAACGCATGTGGGCAGGTGAAAGCACACAAGTACTTTGCAGTTTATTTACTGCACATGTACTGCTGTTTCCTGGACAGAGCATGATGGGAAAACAAATGAGTATTTAGAGGACTGTCAGTTTGTTACATTCGTGTCATTAATCTGGCAGTGACAGAATTTAGGAGCAACATGCAATTAAGGTTGAACGCTAATTGTATCTTAGATGTACGTATAGTAATAATTGTCCCTGACTTTGTAAAATATCGTGCTACTTTTAAATCCTCTTGCTTCAAGACGTGGCATCAACATGGTGGTAAAAAAAAAAAAAAAATTAGAAAAAATGGTGCAGTTGATGTAGTTTGTCGATTTAATTTTTGTATTTATTATTGTATAGTTATTAAAATAGGACTTTAAAAAGCTACCATTGATGTTTACCCAGATAAGTACAGCACAAGCAATTCAAGCTATGAACAGCTAGGTATGTAAAGAAATACATTGAGGCACTCAAGATGAAATATAAACATAGCTGATAGACTTCGCTGCACACATTTTTGCCTGTACACACATGCAGCGGAAATGAGGAGGTGAAGACATCTAGTGCTCGAACAGAATCTGTGAGTGACAGCCCAGCTGGTGAGGACCGGTAATTGGAAATTCATTGCATATAAATCTTCCAGTACTTATCAGTCGAAATGGAAGCTATAGAATGGGGGGGTGGGAAATGACATGAACGAGATTAACTATTTCAGAACTCCAGAATTGTTAAAAAAAAAAAAAAAATTAAATAAAAAAAAAATGGATTAAGCCTTAAAAATGAATAGCTTTTCTTCTATCGCAAATATACAGTATGTAAAACTAAACTAAAACGTATTACAATTTGAATTTTAGTAAAATTCCATAAAGTGTAATACGTTAAGCCTAGTACAATAAGTGTTTATATATTTACTCTAACATTTCTTTAAAGGAATATGACTTTCAAGAAAAAATAAAAAAATAAAAAATTAGTTACAGTGGTTTTAAAGGGAAGCAGACAATTCCAGATGCAGGGGTCAGATATTGATGATTCCAAAGGTTAAGTGGTTAAAACTTAAATGGATGAATGTTTTACAAAGTGGGATTGAACGTGTACAGTAAAGAGCATGGGGGGTCTTTATAATGATATATTGTAAATACACTAGCGACTGATGCTGAATGCCCCTCACCCTTGTCAGTTAGTTACCATGGCAAAATAAGTGAATGTAAAAACAAAAAAGGTATATACATTTTGAAAATTGACTTTATTATTAAAATATGTTTTCCTTCAAAGTCAGAAGTGCTGTCGTCTTTGGGTAATCAATACAGCCTCTGTTTAGATCATTAGAAAAGACTCCTGTTTCCTTTACAAATGAGATATTGCAGTTTACTGTACCGTGTGTACAGGATATGAGTGATGCATTTCTTAAAATAATGTATCATTCACTGTAAAACCGAATTTCTGTATGTGTTCTAGTGGAAACAAAACATTATGTGGAAAATGAAAACAAAACTAGTTTGCAAACTGTAGTTTTATAAAAATGTATATCATTTACATTTAAAAAAAAAAACATTTTTTTTGTATGACAAATACTATAAAGATTCAACAAGAATTTTTTTATTTTTATTTTGTAGCTGAACATTCTGTTCCTTATTACAGAACTAGTGCAAAGAAGGAGGTTAGCATTTCTTAGAGGAGGAGAAAAATGAAACAAAAAAAAACAACTTGGAATTGATTTTTATCTGTTAGGCAGCTCTACACAAAGACAGTGTAAACCAAGATATACAGTACAGCGCAAGTTACAGAGGCTGGCTAGCAAGGTATGGTGGTAATTATGGTAGATCCAAAGTAAAATCTTAGACCTGCTGGACGGTCGCTCAACCTGCCTAATCTTTACAAATAAAAAAAACACATTCCTATTTTTCCAGCGTGGTGCGACTCAAGTAAGATTTATTCATTCAGAATTCAGCCGGGGCAGTCTCCTTTTGTCCATTTGGTTATGTGACCTTGCTTTTTTTTTTTTTTTTTTTTTTTTTTTTTTTTTTTTGCCCCAGAGCTGGGAAACTCTCTTTCTCTCAGTTTCAATATGCAGCTGCCTGGAGTGCCATTGGTTGGCCTGTCTTGTCATCATTGTTCTAGTGCTCATTCCATATGTATGTCACATAGCAGCACTGCCCCCCTTCCCTCTCCCAGCTAAACCACCCTCCCCCACTTTTTCTTTCTGATCTGAGAGAGATTGGCTCTCTTCACTGTGAGCTTTGCACTTCGCTGGGTCAAATCCACAGACTTAACCCAAATTTATGTAGCACTACTTTTCTTTCTCCGTCTTTTGCTCACCTCTATTCCTTCACTTTCTCTTTGTGCTGGGGTACTACAGTACAGTTGGAACTAACATTGGCAGCCACTGTACTACAACCGCACTGAGCAAGCAAGATCTCTACTGTCTGCAATATAAGCGTTGTGTGCAGCCGTGATCTTTTGGGACTAGCGGCAGTGAAGTGAAGATTCTTACCGTAGTCATGAGTGCTGTCTTGTGCGAGTATTTGTGTCCCTTCTTCTTTCCTCTAAGGTAAGGCATCTGTCACACGGTTTCAATATAATATATTTCTTTTCATTTTAATTCATTATTTAATTGGCTTCAGTGGGAGTCGAGGGTTGAAATTTACAGCACAGCAGTTGTTTAGCACAGCATTCCTGACAAATGTATTTTTTTTGATAATGATACAGTATTTCACAGCTAAAAGCACATGGATTATCATCGAATTAACAGTGTTTATTTAATTTATAGTTTGTTTTGTTTTTTCTTTCCTCAAACTTTCCCCCCTGGTTTGAAAGTGCGTGATTAATTTGAGACGAGTTATGCAAGTGCATGCTGTTGTGAAACACCAATATAATCTTTGTATACAGCACAAAAGCCCAATACTCTAGTCCTAAGCAGAGTTGTTTATTCAAGAAATGTGCAGAGGATTGTCATTATTGGGGATGTTTACTGATCACAGATAAAACTATTGATATTTACAATGGTCTTTTTTTTTTTTTTCTATCTTAGGTTTTCATTTATTTACACCTCACACTACAGTACAGCACAGTGAGATTTCATATATTCATAAATAAGCATACCACTTTGATTGCTTAGGGACTTACCAGTTTGCAGGAGGGGTAGCAGGTTAAAGCAATTCATGTCTGATTAAGTGGTGGTGAAAAAAAAAAAGGTTTGTTTGCACAGAAAGGTACCACATCATGCCTCTAAAGGATGGCAGTAATTTTTACTTGATGTGGATTTTAGATGGAAATGTTAATACTAGTATGTTTCTCCTAAACCCAGTAGATTGGCAAAGCCATTCCAGGCAACTCTCGATAAAGGTGCTTTTGAAAGAGGTTAAGTCCCTTTATATCATATAGTTTGAAATGAAAAACACAAAATAAGCCACTTTTCCCGAGGCACAGTCATATGCTTTCTTATCTGAAGTATTAAATTCCCTGCCTGTAGATACTCTTTGAAAGTTTAAGTCATTTTTATCACTCTGAAAACATGTGTTTTCTTTTTTTAAAACATCTGCTACCTTAATTCACGGAGTTGTGTTCTTGCTGCCTCTGTGATTAAATCTGTACTATATCACTGGCACATGCATCCACCAGTAATGCTACAGTGAGATTTAATCTCCGATTGGTTGTTGAAAAGAACGTGCTGCAGGAATTGGCTGAATCAGAAGACATGATCTGTGCTTTTTAATATTTTGTGGTTGCCAGAAGTGACTCTATGGATTGCAGTGCTTTCTTTCAAGTTTCTATTGCCCTTGCTAGCTGACTTGCAGTTTTGCGTGACCAGCAGTGTCTTTATCAGACACTGGTGCTGAACTTGATACTGAAGGTGCTGACTGGTAGTTTATCTGTTTATACCAGCAGTGTCCAGGTCCAGTTAGTTAATTCACTGTACCACACATAAACGTTGTGAGCCTGTATTATCTCATTGTTCATTGTTTGTTGCTAGTCACGGTACGTGCCGATAATTTAACCTAAAAATGACTTTAATTTGGTCGTGTCAACCCCCGTCCCCCATCCCCCCACCTGTATTTTGTGAGAGAATAGTGGTATGGTAAAAGCCAACAAGTGAAAAGTTGTTGGAGAGAGGGAGAACTACAAACGAGAGAGAAAGCTGCAATTATTAATTTAAGATCATGATTGTCGTGATCATTTTTGCTTCTGGACATCACGATCATTTTTAGCCAATAATCAAAAATCATTTCAGAAATGAAGGGACAATAACCCCTGTGCAGCAAGCATCTGTGGTTCCTTCCAAATCAGTGATGTGTAAGTTTTGATTAGTCCTTATCCGCTAGGAGCTGGCATGAATGCCGACACACACTGTAGCATTAATTAAGCAACCTGTTTGTGCTCAGCCTCTGCCCTTTTACGCAGGCCCCTAAACACACAATTAAAATCCTGTGTAGTTAATTAGGTAAAAAATGCGCATTTTAAAAAAGCTGTTTTGAACAGTATTTTTTGTTTACTATGGCTTGCATACCCAGTTATCTTTGATGGGTCTCTGTTCAGTATTGTAGAAAGGTAATAAGTGCCTGCATGTTTACTGGGAATGCCTGATTCTAATAGGGTTTTTCTTAGTCAGTGATTCTGCAAATATGTGTTAGCTGTGTCAGGCCTAATTGAGAGTATAGAAATGTTGTCTGATAAATAGATTGAAATGGTCCTGCCTTAATTGGAGAGAGGCACTTTACTGTATGAAGTGGACTGTTTGTTCAGTAATGGAAACAACATATTATTAATGTTTCTTGTTTACAAAACTGTTTAATTATTACTGTATGTGCTTAACAGGGCCACAATTAAAAAAACAACAACTCTCCATTACAAGATTAATGCAGGCTTACAAACACGTTGCAGTACAGAAGTTACTAACGAGTCTCCCTGGACTGTGCCATTCAAAATAAGAGTATTAAAAAAAAAGAAAGCATACTGTCTTTGTGGTTTGAGGAGTCCCTCGGTCCTTACTGTAGACTCCTCAAGCTTAAATATCATTTGTTTACACTTTACTGTTGTGGACAGACAAAAAACTTGAGTTTTGCCTCACACCATCCATGTGTGTTAAAACTATGCATTGTAATGAGGTCAATATAAAAATACATGATTTGTATTGTAGCCTGTATGTTTGTAAACCATATTTTACATCATTGCTGTAGCCCTACCCCATTGAACTGAGATTTAAAAGATAAAGCCCTCACAGCAGGATGGCTTCTACCCAGAAGTACTGGAGAAGCACAGAAACACAGGCAGGTTCAAGTAACCTATGCCATTTCATGCAATGAGCTGTGGCTTGAACCCAGAGTTGCTACTACTTCTAGCATTTGTACTAAGATGACAATTAACCGTGCTCTTCTGATGCACTGAATTGCAAAGCATCATAAAGATGCATTGAAAGACATATATGTCCAGGCTCTAGTGCTGTTGCAAGCCCATTACAGCGTAGCCAGTTGATGATGTGCAGTGGTGTTAATACAATTGAAATTGATCTGAAACAGAGCTCATTTACAGTAGCTGCAGAGGCCTCCAGTGGTCTTCAGATGGAGTGGAAACCGCTTCCTGCTGCGAGCCTCAAACGCTGTTGAGGACTTCATGTTGGAAACCAATTTAAATCACATTAATAATGTAACCTTAATCTGAAGTCTTTTGATGGTCCTCAGTCTGTCACTTTGCTTATGAAAGTCTTGAGTATACTGTACCAAGCACATCACCAACAGCAGTTTTAATGCACTGTACTGTAATGCAGACACAAAATATGTTTCTGATACAGTAAATGTTGATCTTACTTCATAAATTGTTAATGCGTGTGCTGGTATAAGATCAAAAGATGTAAGTTGCTGGTGCACCAGTAAAACAGGCAGTAGTAAGTATACTGCACATCACATGAGCAGGAAAACCAAAACCCAAAGTTAAAGATAAGCTTTCATTGGTATTATTCACATGGTGTCACCCTAACAGTGTCTTGGTCATTCCCAGACTCATCATTATAAGATTGCTTTTAATCGCAAAGAAAAAATCAGGACAATTCATAAAATTGCAAATGATAAATTGTGAAAATATGTATCTCTGTATCTGTGGGTGGCACATGGAAAGATCAGTGCTTGCATGAGGTTCAGCAGATCCTGATGCCATACAGAAAAGGAACCTTGTTTGCAAAACAGTCGATAGAAGTGTTACAGTATGTCTGCTGGAAGATTGAATCAGTCAGCACTAAAGAAAAGATGCTGTTAAATGAGAAAATTAAATGAATGTTTTTTTTTTGTTCTTCCTGGTGTGGCTTAAGCTTGTTATGACTGGAAAAGGGGGCTGCTAAATATTTAAACAGCAGCTAGAGGATTCAGCCTTTTGAACCTGAATTAGCATCATAATGAGATGTTACATGGAGCAGTGGCTTGGGTGCTAGTGCAGAACAGTGGGGAAGGGGGTGTATGTGTCTCTGTTTGTGTGTGTGCGTGTGTGTGTTGGGGGGCTGGGTGGTGTTCTTAAGAGTTAGTTGAGACAATCCTTGATGGATAAGACAGGTGTGGTTGATCCATAGCATGAGGCAGTTTGCAACTACTTTCACATATCCTTTGTCTGCTGCATTAGACCTGACTCATCCAGGAAAGGAGCTATCGGGTGACGTTCTGAAGTTTTATACTGATCTGCAAGATGTTCCATGCTGTACAGTATACTCCTCTCTGTTGCACTCATGGGTGCTATACTGTAGCTGTAACTATGCACAATACATTTCAGTTTTACTGGGAATTATGTATGAACTAACTGTAGCCATTTGTATTTTTTGTTGTTGTTGAATTCATGCAATACACCTGTATTCTTGAATCACGATACAGTCAAATAATGAGTACAATAAAACAGCTTTTGGGGAAATGTAAACCAAATGGACTGTTACCTTTTTACAATACATTTAAACTGTGATAGTAAAAGCTCAAGAAGTAATTAATGTTGTTCTCATTCAGACTCATTCAAATCTAGAAGTCTAGAAATCTTCAAGTATAGTCACAATCAAATCATGTGACCAGCAGCAAAGGTACTAGGATGCTGCAGTTTATCAAGTTGTGTTTGAAATGTATTCATATACTAAGGCAGTGGTACTCAACTCTGGCCCCCGAGATCCAATCCTGTTCAGGTTTTTACGCCAAGCAGGTTCTAATGTAGTTAATTTAGGCTGCTAAGAGGCAATTAACTAATTTAGGACCTGGCTGGAATAAAGACCAGGACTGGAATGGATCTCGAGGGCCAGAGTTGAGTACCACTGTCCTAAGGTATTGGTATCAGTTAATGAGATGTGACATGGAGCAGTCAGCCAAAAGGCCTAGTTAATAGCATGTCCTATTTTCATAGTAAAATGAACTCATATACTCAGATTAACTGTTAATTTTACTATGAAAATAGGAAATGCTATTAACTTGGCCTTTTGGCTGACTGTCCTTATTAAAAGGAGTGCTACCATCACCAACTGAACGACAGTGGAGAGATACTGCGTACAGTAGCAATCAAATAAGGATGAGGTGGTCAACAAAAACAGAGTGGGCAATTTACAATATATTCCAGTTGCCCCTTAATTGTTTGACCACATTGCTTGAAAGTAGACAGTATTACACTTTTAAAGATGTTGCAGGGCAACCTCTTAATGTTTTAAGAGTGGTGCCTTGTTCATTCTTTGTACAGTACAAAAGATGCTAGAGACAGTATTTATCATCAGTATCTTTTATTTTGAACTTTAAAAGTAGTGTAGACAAACATTTTGGCTGAACATTTTACACTTACTCTAGACCATTCACAAACAGGCTCTTGTTACAAAGTGTGACTGATATTAGAATGCAGAGTATCCATTGTATGACAAGAATTAAACAAAGAAGACTGCTGAAGAACAGGAAGAACAAAAGCTCTAAATAAAAAAGTATCTTTGTAATGGTCTTCACAAAGGTCAAGTCATTTTTTACTGGTGTCCTGTGTGTTCTTATCGTCTGTCTTACATCAACATAATAACAAAAAAATCATACAGATTTGTGTCGACGTGTTTTTTTAATGTGTTACAAGATTTCTCCTGCATTGCAAACATCAACAAATTGTAAATGTGTTAAGTCCTTGAAACACACTCGGTATTATAGAAGTGGTTGCATGTGCTTCAGTAAAGTATGCCAGTGTAATCTAATTGCAAGTCACCATTGAACATTTTTATTTACTATATATTCTTGCTTCCAGTTCAGTCACATTCAGGGGATGATATTGAGAATAAATCCTGGCACAGTTCTGAGACCTCAGTATGTTTTCAGTTACAGATTAGGCCTCTCTTTCATTCGGCCAATGTCAAGCAGTTTAACAAAACCCTCAACTCTTCAATAGCAAAATTGATCTTCATAAATTGTGTACTTTGTATTTCTTTTGCAAACCACTGATCTAAGGGCAATCAGAACCACATGTGCTAAACTGCTAGAGAAAATTGCAACTTGGCTCCCTACAGTTCTAGTACATCTGGTTTGGGTATTTTTGTAATATATGATTATAAGCGTGCTCCCATACTGTACACATCGCAGATCTTTCAACTTTAATGAACGATTGATTGTTGACTTCAGATGGAATCTATAACAAGCCGAGTTCAATATTTAAACAAGATGAGTTGTCCAAACTGGTTACATGGTGCATATTGAAACGTGAGATTATAAAGCAGACACAACAGTAACGCCTGGAACATGTATTATACTTCAGAAATGATTGTTTATATTATAATTAACATTACATTTAAAAATGACTTGTTACAGCTTCCTCTCTCTGCTAAATTTGCTACACTTGTATGGCTAACACTTCTAAATTCTATTCTAATAATGAGTATTGGTTGAATTTTAAAGTGCTGTTGAAAGGTTACGTTTCTGCTGTGTGTCGTCCCGTTTGTGTTTTCTGTAGAAGTATGAATAGCCCATTCGGGATGCATGTGGTTGCTTATGCATTCCAACTCTACATTAAGAGCAGCAGTGTGCAGTAATATGAATATCCAACAGTCCTTTACGTAGAGTAGGCTACTCAGTATACAGCACATCACAGAGCAGCACACTGCAACACGGTACTTGGGAGCTGTGCAGTTCTCTTTACCATGTAAATGAGGGCTCAATCATAAATTATATTAACCAGGAGTATGATTGCAATGCTGAGCTTGAAAGAGCTCTGAAAAAATCTGTTCTATGAAGCATATAGACATTCCAGTAAGCACCCTGGAGGATGTGTGGCTACCATTTTTCACTATAGTAATTATGTGCAAAAACTTCTTTAAGCAACCTGTTGTTCATTAGGGTACACACAGGAATCTAGACCAGCATCTTTCATTGAACACCATTGCAACCTTGTTGTGTGCAACCATTACGATACTTGTCCTGCATGAACATTAACTGGGCAGTGTCAAGCACACTGTTTAGATGATGTTAGGACGAAATGTTAACTGCCACGTTAATGCTTTATAAACATTTGGATTATCTAGATTAAATATCTCTGTATTAAGATCCTCCCCACTCTTCTGTGTCACTGCCAGTGGTGGCATGAAATTGCGAACACCAAGTGATGTTGCTGGCACCACCACATCAGTGTTATCTTCGTCACTGGAAGGTGCCACACCTCCAAGAACAAAGAATCTGTATTTTCCTGATCTAAAGATAGTATTAAGTTAAACAGGTAAGCAATGCAAAAATACCATGCTAGGGGCAGCTTAAACTGTCTTCAGTGTTTCTTAACACAGCTCATACATTTGAAATGTTTTTTAAATTGTGTACAGTATGCTGTAGAAAAGACAAAAGACAGCATTTTAAATTGTAACTGAGGCTAGGAAATTAATCTATTATATAACAAGAGGTGTGTGAGTTTACCTGTTGTGCCTTCAGTAAAGTGTGTGTGTGTGTGTGTGTGTATATATATATATATATAAATTTGTTTTGTTTTACAAAAGTACATAAACTGCTTAGTTAAACATACTTGTGTTGACTTGCAACAGTAAATAGCAGCACCCTTTCCCCCTGGTTCACTGAACAGTCATTTTTTATATGTGTTCATATGACCATAGCCTAAACTAAATTGTTTCAACATACTGTACAATGTCCGTATTTTAGAATAGCTACATGAGAATTATACTTTTTTATCATTTATTTGGGATGGTGTGGCAAAGTGCCCGTCCCTTTGTGTATTTTGTCTTGTATGTTGTGTGTCAATGTTGGTGTATAGTCATTGGTACACGGGATATAAACAGGTCTGTCACATGAGTGTTTAAAATGTATATTTGTATTTAGGCAAGAGGATTGCACAGCACTTCACATGTAAGTAAAAAGTAATAATATATAAGCACAGGGAATCGCACTTTATTAATTCACGTGCAGTTGTGCCGCGACTCCAATTGAATGATTGATTAGTAATCGAGTCTCGGTACAGCTGCATAAAAACTGCATGTTTTCATTCACTCACGGTTGTGTGTTCGGTGAGTGGAGAATGCGACTGGAGACGGAGGTAATAATAATAATAAGAGTTAAAAATATCAGCTCACAGTGTTTGTTTAGTGTTAGGCCATTTTGTTTTTTCTCTTTGTTTTGGTGAATGTGCCATGTCCTGTGCTTTTTGTTTGTCTTGCAACCTTTTATTTTCTGACTGTCATTTATTTAATGCTGAGCGGTACCACTCGCTCAGCACCACCCAACTCCACCTCTCTGTCGTTTATTTCCTGGTTCCTGTTTCTGGTCTGTCACCCCCCGCCAGCCATCGTTGTGACAGATGGCAGTTCTAGCACTGTTCCATTTGTATTTTAATGGTAGCTACTGTACACGTAAAACCTGACATCTTAATTAACACTGTTGGTGAAACAAACAAAAAAAAAAAAACATCTTGAAAGAAATAGTAGCCCAGCTTTGTCTTTACAAATTTAACTTTCTGATGGAAACACATATCGTATGTTGTCATTTAGAGCCGTGTTCATTTAAAAATGTTACCATTTAGATCATTAAATTGTTTTGCTAAGCTTTATGTTCTGCCTAAGCAAAATAGGAACAGACCACTTAAAAGGCAATAAAAGCATTGAAATGTATTAACATCTATCTGTTTACATGTGTCGTTGCCCAAGGTCGTAAGTCTAAATTAAAATGATTCCGCATTCTACTGTATACCTCATAGATAAAGACAACAGAAGCAATACATATGCATGAGATTTTTGTTTTATGTGACAGGTATTTTATGAAGGCTGTAATAAATGTGAATGGACACTTTTTTTTTGAGGGCCAATTTAGTGTCTAGATGACTGCCTAATCTATCAAAACTGTTCTGATTTCCATTTCTTTTCTGTCCTAAAGAAAGATAAGCCACTGCTGCAGTAAGCACCAAACAAAAAAGTACTTATGAACTGCTGCCAAGCAGAAATACTTGTGATTAACACTGTATAGAACCAAACGCTTACTAAACCGTTTGAACAAAAATATGTGGGCTAGTTGAATGCCATGAAATACTTTAAGAAATGAAATCAGAGTTTCTTGTGGAAGCCATAGTAAATCAAGCCTAAAGGAAACCGGTAATGAAAAGCAAGTAAAAGTGTTTTCCCAGTCATGAATTCTGTAGACTGTTGTGTTTTGAGGCACTGTAAAACTCTACACTGTAGGTAAAAACAGCGACATTAGTCGAATCTTAGAATTTATGATTGAGTGTTTCATACTGTGCTCCCTAATGTAATTATATCCTGGCATTTTTAAAAAGTACAATGTACCTTTTGATTCCTGATTTAAATCTGCCTGCTTACTTTGTTATCTTTATTCATGTTCTTCTTGTTTTGGAAATGTTTGCATTTCACAGGAAACTAAAATGATTTAGTCGTCAATTTGCTAACATTTCTTTTTTACATTGACTCTCGTGGTTATCCATCATCATTGAAGGCTTTGTCAAGACCACGCTGTACCTCTGATTACTACATTAAACGTGTGTGAAACTAAGCCAGTCGAAGCCATACCTTTCTCCAAAACAAACTTAATTCACAGATGCTGTAGGTTAACATGGGTGATGGTATCAAATATATTGTTGCTTTCATTTCTATGAAATCTTTGGAAACTATGCATAATTTACATGGAGGTATTTAAAAGTAAAATAATCCGGAAGATTAATCTTTAAAGTTATGGCTAGCCTATTGTTTGAAATTAGCCTAACAATAGATTCTGCACTGCCAGGAGGATTGGTACAGTGCCTGTACTAGTCCTGTATGTCACTACAGTAGTACAGTAGTCTAAGGAAAAAGTACATTTGGGTATTTCTGGTTTCTATAATATTAGAAATGTACCTAATATGAGGAACCTACAAAAAAAAAATATATTGTCCTGGTGCTGTGTGGTTAAACAAGAATTTATATCAGTGCGCTTTGACTGAATAGCTGTGTACAGAGTAAGACATAAAAAGACATTATATCATATCATATTTCACCCAAATCATTTATATAGTTAGCTACCTCCTGGAACAACTGCCAATCTTGACAGAAACTCCATAGTGGCAAATGATTCTCACTTGTGCAGGACATGTTCTCTGGAGACACAGAATTGCACACTTGAACAGTACGACCTCTGTTAGGATAGCAAGACCAAATTAAACTGTGCACTCTGTTTATGTTCATGTCAGTGAACTGATACTTGGCATTAAATGGCATTGTATGTAAATGGTATCCAGCACCTGGTTCAAGAACAATGGAAGGTATTCAGGATGTTTTACTGGGACATTTTAAAGGATTTTTCTTGGGGGTTGTCTAGGATTACAATTATTTGCATTACTAGGGAGATAAATATTTCTTATGTTTTTAATAGTGCTGGGACAAATCCAGATATCCAAGCGAACATTTTGTATTCGAATGCAAAAAAAACATGCCCGTGTCTGCCAGACATTACACGATGAACAGAAATTAGAAATATGTATTACAATGTGTTTTGCCTTGCATTGATTTACCGCCTTGCCAGAATTTGCGTGGCAGTTGCTAAATGAGCAAGCGGAAAAATAAGATTTCAGTTTTTGTATTTTGTATTTTTTTTTTAAATCAGCACAGCCGATATTTACTTTAGTTGAGATTAGGATAGGCCCACAATACAAGCTGTCAAATAGTTATCTCTACATAAAGTTGCCGGTACTGCTTCAGATTTTGGAATTGTAGTAAAAGAGAAATAAAATGGTGAGCAAATATTTTTTTCTTTGTACAATGCCCATGTTTCCTTATTTTATTTAAAGTGTTTATTCAGGTTATGAAAATGTGTGTACGGCTGCTTTGTTTATTGCTAAAACATGACAATTGCAGGGATTATATATATAAAAAAACCCAGCAAAAAGGCCTTTATTTAACAGTGTTTATTATTATAAAAAACACATCTGACAGTAATTACTCCATGGCATCCTTCGTTTTGTAGTCCGAGCGAGTCAAGTAATGTTTGTAATGTTTTGCAAATAAACACATATTTTGAATACTAGTTTAAATCTTGAACAGACATCCAAAAATGACAATTCCATGTTCAAGCCAGCACTGATTTTAATAGACTGTCACTTTCCTGTGCTGATGTATCAAAAACCACTGGAGGACAACTGGATAATACAATACACGTTACAAGTTTATTTGGAGGTGTGGACTTTCTTATTCACAGTATGTTACTCATTTTCCATTCGCAATACACTCTCGTATTATGAATCCTAGCATATACAATAAATAAGTCACACTTTAGAATAATGCCTTATTACAAAACTCTTGAAAAAAAAAAAAAGTTCTGTACTACAGTATACGCTGCCTTTCCTAAGTTCTGTTATTGTCTTTTAGAATACCATACATTTTTCTAGATTGGAATTTGAATGGTGTTGAAAAAAAATGTGTTTTGCGTTCTAAAAGAAGTGAAATTGCAACATCAGATGGGAGACTAATATTGTACAGTGGGTTGTTAGCAGAAAGCACAGATACTGGTGGGAATGCAAGTCCTTTATACAACTATGTCAGTGGAAATATTTGGTTTCTAGAACTGTCTCTGGAACATGGCATTTATCACATAATGGTTGCTGTCAACAGTCAAACATATTTGCAGGAACCTATTTTCTTATTGCATTTGAAGAAAGAAAGGAAGATGTTTAACTTTTGTTTACAGAGTGAATGTCCCAGATTTTAGATAACACTTAGTCTGACAATTTGGAGGTGAAATTTAGGTGGAAATTGTATGCTCCTGTAGACTAGATATTAACTGCCCCAGACCCTTTTGATAAGAATCTTTTTTTTTTTCTAAGCTACTTTGCTAAACCATGCAAATGAGTGCTAGTGTTTACAAACAGCCTTAATGATTTCACAGGACACGTTGCCTGGCAACCTGAATGTATAAAATCGCTATCCATCTTATTGATCAAGTGAATAATTAGTCGGCTGTCAGCCTTGGGGTTGAAAGCTCAGGCTCGTAACAGTGGTGTATCTTTACGATGTAGAACTTTTCCTTTGTTGGCTTGCCTCCTTGATGACATCACTTTCCCTCTGCTTTGTTTCAGGATGGAAGAATGATGGGATGGCTGTAAATATGGGCCACTGGGCGGGCACACAGACCTCTCTTCTCTGCCTTGCTGTCCTGCTTCTCCAGCTCTTCGCCTGCTGTTGCCAAGGTCGACAGAACCCAGCAGTGCTACCTAAGTTCTACTTCACACATTCCCTCTACAATGCCACAGTCTATGAGAACTCGGCGGCCAGGACCTACGCCAACAGTAAAGTTAAAATGGGGGTCACATTAACGCATAAATCATGGGATGTTAAATACAGGATAGTTTCTGGAGACGAAGAAGGTTTTTTTAAAGCAGAGGAGTTTGTAATGGGAGACTTCTGTTTTCTCAGGGTTAGGACTAAAGGAGGAAATGCTGCCATTTTAAACAGAGAGATCCATGATAATTACTTGCTAACTGTAAAAGCCACTGTCCGAGGGGAAGATATAGATGCCTGGGCAAAAGTCAACATACAGGTTTTAGATATGAATGACCTACGTCCTTTGTTTTCGCCAACGACTTATTCCGTAACGATAGCTGAGAACACCCCGCTGAGAACTAGCATTGCACAAGTGACAGCAACAGATGCAGACATTGGATCCAACGGGGAGTTTTATTATTTCTTTAAAGACAAAGTTGACCTTTTTGCAGTTCACCCCACCAGCGGGGTAATCTCTCTGAGCGGCAAGCTGAATTCTGATGAGAGAAACAGATACGACCTGGAAATCCTAGCAGTTGACCGAGGAATGAAACTGTATGGGAACAATGGTGTGAGCAGCACAGCAAAGCTTTTCATTCACATTGAGCGCATCAATGAGCATGCGCCAACCTTAAGCGTGGTGACTCACACTCCGTCTCTGCTTGACAAAGATCCCACCTACGCAGTTTTAACTGTCGAGGACATGGATGAAGGTGCAAATGGAGAAATAGAATCTGTTTCCATTGTAGCTGGGGATCCTTTGGACCAGTTCCGCTTGGTTAAAGGAACTGGAAGCAATGAGTACAGAATAAAGGGATTGGAACCAGTGGATTGGGATCATTTCCCTTATGGTTACAATTTAACCCTTCAAGCCAAGGACAAAGGTTCTCCCCAGAAATTCTCTGCCGTCAAGGTTGTTCACGTGTATGTTAATAGACCTCAAGCTGTTGAAATTAAGTTTGAAAAGGAGATGTATGAAGTCAGTCTTAGTGAGTTTTCACCACCTGGAGTCGTCGTGGCTGCTGTTAAACTTTCCCCCGAGCCTCGGGATGTGGAATATAACCTAAACCCTGGTCCAGATTCAGATTATTTTAAGATAAACCCCCAAACAGGATTGATCACCACTGCCCGACATTTAAACATCCTTGAAAAGGAGCTCTTTGAACTTCAGGTTGTTGATCTACAAAGTGACTTGAAAGTTAAAGTGAGCATCACAGTGGAAGATGAAAACAACCATGCACCTCTGTTTCTACAACCATCCTATGAAGTGTTTCTGAATGAAAGCATAGCTGTCGGAACAAATGTTTTGACTGTTTCAGCCACAGATAGTGATAGAGGGGAAAATGGATATATAACGTACAGCATTGCCAGTATACAAGCCTTACCTTTTACTATTAATCAGTTCACTGGTGTCATAAGCTCTAACAATGAGCTTGATTTTGAGTCTTCATCTGAGAGCTACATTTTTGTTGTCAGAGCTTCTGATTGGGGTTCGCCTTACCGGCGTGAAAGTGAAGTTAATGTCACTGTACATCTCGAAAATGTCAATGACAACAAGCCCCTTTTTGAGAAAGTAGCCTGCCAAGGTGTAATATCATACAGTTTTCCAGCTGGTGGACAGATCACAACTGTTTCAGCCATAGATATAGATGAGCTCGAATTAGTCAAGTATAAAATTATCTCTGGGAATGAAAAAGGATTTTTTGAGTTAAATCCTGATTCTGGAGTGCTGGTGCTGAGAAAAAGTTTGACTACTGCCAATCCAATAAATGGAGTCTTTAACTTGAAAATAGCAGCTACTGATGGTGAAAACCTTTCAGACTCAATGTTTGTTAACATTTCCATTGTTCACGGGAAAGTGTCATCAAAAAGTTTCAGTTGCAGTGAAACCAGAGTTGCCCAGAAGCTAGCTGAAAAGTTGCTAAAAAAGGCTAAAGCTAACAGTAAGCCCAAAATAGAAGACATATTTATCGATCTGTACTCTGTAAACAGGCAGACTCCGCAGTTCGATAAATCTTTTCCATCTGAGATATCTGTCCGTGAGGACCTCAAAATAGGAGATAGTGTCTTGAAAGTCAAGGCCTGGGATGGAGATACTGGCTTTAATGGTCGGGTTTTGTTTACCATCTCCGACGGGAACAAGGATAGCTGTTTTAACATTGATATGGAAACTGGATTAATTAGTGTCTTGATGCCAATGGATCGTGAGAAAGTAGACAGATATCTCCTGAATATCACCATTTATGACCTAGGCTCACCTCAGAAGTCTACATGGAGGCTATTGACCATAAATGTGGAAGATGCGAATGACAACACCCCCCAGTTTTTACAGGAGAGCTATTCTGCCATCATTCTTGAAAACACAAACCTTGGCACAGCGGTTATCCAGGTTGAAGCTACTGATAAAGATTTAGGACCTAATGGTGATATATTATACTCTATATTGACAAGCACAACTCAGTTCACAGTTAACAGCTCAACTGGAATTGTTTATGTAGCTGGGCAGCTTGATAGGGAAGTTAAACCTAATTTCAATTTAAAAATAGAGGCTTGTGATAAAGCTGAAAGGGGAAAGCAGAGGTTCTCAGTTGTTACTCTGAAGATATCCTTGGATGACGTTAATGACTGCCCTCCAGCATTCATTCCATACAGTTACAATGCCAAGGTTCTTGAAGATCTTCCAGTTGGCACCATTATAGCCTGGTTAGAGACACAAGATCCAGACCTTGGTTTAGGTGGCCAGGTAAGATACACCCTGGCAAATGACTACAATGGGAAATTTGAGATTGACAAAGCCAGCGGGGTGATTCGCCTGGCTAAGGAGCTGGATTATGAGAAGCAGCAGTTTTATAACCTGACAGTGCGGGCTAAAGATAAAGGGCGTCCAGTGTCTCTCCTGTCGGTGTCCTTTGTGGAGGTGGAAGTGGTGGATGTAAACGAGAATCTTTACCCTCCCTATTTTTTGGATTTTGCTGTGAAAGGAACGGTAAAGGAAAACTCACGGATTGGCACCAGCGTTCTCCAGGTCACAGCTAGAGATGATGATGTTGGAAGGGATGGAGAGATTCAGTATTCTATTCGAGATGGTAGCGGACTTGGCAGGTTCTCTATTGACGAAGAGACAGGTATGTCTTTTTTTTTAAATCATCGATATGAGTATGGATGAGAAGTGAGAAAGTACCCCACTGTTCTACCTAATATTAAAAACATAATCACAATGAAGCCAATGTGGCCCAAGCGATGTGAAATTCAAGCTGAAAATCTCTATATTGTGTATTGCTTCAAACACTTGCTCGCCTGTCTAAAACCCACTGCAATTAAAGTTCTTGATCCAAAAATAAAGATGCATTTTTGTGTGAGAGAGTGTTTTCATTTAAATGATTTAATAACTTAGAGAGAGAGACAGAGACAGAGACAGAGACAGAGAGGGTTGGATGCCAGATTAAATACAGAGTTCGTTATTTACTATTGGCACAGTTGTCTTGTCACTCCTTTTGTTTTTGCTTCTTCTGTCCACAGCATGGATTCTTCTTGTTGAAATACAGGAGAAAACATACCAGAATGTCACTGTTGGCATAGTTTCATGCTGTAAAGCCAAAACAGTTGCACTGTATGAAAATATTATTACTTCTAAACCACGGTAGAGATAGAGGGTAATTTGGTTTTATAGTGCAAAAAACTGACACATAACCCAAATATGTTTATTTTATCAAAGCATATACAATGTGCTGGGGTTACTTCACCGTCCAAAATAAGATGTATTCTAGGTGAACGTTTTAATATTTTAAATGTGTGGGATTGGGACAGTGTAGCGTCACAGCCCGAGATGTTGCCGGCAGGAAATAGACACAGAGACTGAAAGATGCAGTTTAAGCACGTATGCGCACCTTTATTTAACAAAACAAACAAAAACAGGAGCAAAATAAACACGGCAAGAGGGCCAACATAAAAAGTTCAAACATAAGAACAACACACTTGTAGGCATTAGCCTTCACTACCACATTGTGAAATAATACTAAAATCACAGCACAAACACACCTTCACCCTCACCCCCACCCCAAACTACTCCAACAAGCAAAGGATTTTGCTTCCTTTTTATGCATGTGGCCACTCGCCCATTAGCATCAGTTACCTAATTGGAGAATTGCCACACCTGTGATTGCTGGCAGGGAGAAATTAAAAATTTACAGCAGCAGGTATGTGCTACAGTAATACAGCAACTTTATAACTGATGGCAGTATTTTACTGTAATGACCACCTGCTACTTTAAAGGAATGATGACCTATACATTATAAGTACGGTTTATAGTTCTACTGGACGATCTCAATGAATGTATTTCAATGCAACATGACAGGTAAAAAGTGATATTGTATTTCAGTGAAAGTGTGGACCTTGCTTTGCCAGTGCGGGTCTGCTGAAGCATGTTTATGCAGGAGGGTTTCATGCTGCTAAACTTGCTGTGCCACTGATTGGAACTGAAAGAATTCCCTCAGTGACTTGTCTAATTCAGAATCCAAAGTTAGTAAAGCATATTGAAGCTGAAAAATACATTTACTAAAGTAATGGTACGGGGAATTGACCACAGGTGCTATTTTAATTGAGGTCATTTTTTATTTATTTATTTATTTTGTTTTTAATACAGCTTGAAAAAGAATTCCCCTTATAATAGTGATGCCGCAGAATGGAGTAGGTTATCAAATATGGCACAGCCTACAGTATGTAGTGTTGCAGTGTTTTGAATAATTTGAAAATGAAAAACACCAAACCACTTTTTTTAATTCAAATTCCAGACTCGCGCCTATCTGCAGACGCCCATGGCTGCAGTATATACAGTAATTCCAGGCTACAACAGAAAGTACATTTGGAATATGAAATTAGGTAGGAACACGCTGCTGTTATTTAAAAATGATACTGTTCAAACAAGGAAATAATTGCTTTGAGATTTTTTACAAGACATAGCAAAGCAGATGTATTGAGTTCATAAGCAGTTTCTGTTAATACATTCCTCATATTTGTGGAACTGGGAGGTCTCTGGTGTTTAGCGAGAATGTACCCTCCCTCTTTCAGACTTCAGTGTCTTGAAGAATAATGCCTTTCAAGCATGATTCTTACACTTACTTTTAAGTATCACAATGATTGCCTCTTAGTTGAGATTTATTTTTCTTTTTTAAACCCTAATGAATTGAATGTTTTGTAAATGGACGCTTGTCCCTTGTCTGCTATGAGGAAACACTTAGATAAGATGTTTAGTCTGAAAATGTGAGTTTCCTAGGGAACGACGTATATAAAATAAATTAGCATAAGAAGAATGCATTTAAGAATAACGTGTTGGCTTTTTTTCTGTTAAGTAAAACAACATGCTGTTTTATCAAGTCATTGAACCCATAAAACAAGATTTTTTATTTTTTTTTTAATTGCTGCCATATTCTTCGCATTAGACACGCTCATGTTAAATAGAACTGTACTGCATTAGCATTGTATTTAATCTGGATAACATATTACTTTCAGATTAAGTACTACTGTACAGTTGTATCTGTTTGACTGCCTTTTGCTTGACCGTCTGTCCATTTCTGCAACTTACTAGACTGCAACAATACAATAATAACATTTACCATCAGAAAAGAAACTGTTTCATTCTAGCTAAATAATGTAATTTCAGCATCTTTGTTGATACATTTCTGTAAGTGTTTGCACAACAAACCATACAGTATATGCAGTGCAATGAAATATATATAAAAATACTGGTGCAGTATTTTAGGAACACAGCAAAAGAAAGATGGGAAGGATAAGTGTTTTCTGTATTCCAAAGTAGAACAGGTTTATTTCAAGCAAGCTTTACAATAAATAAGTGAGTTGTAAATGACTATACTATGGTGTTCACACTTTTGTGTGAAATGGGCATGACTGATTCATTTGTTAGTCAAAATGTCATCCCTGACTTATAATAATAATAATAATAATACCCTGAAGAAATGGTCAGAACATTATATCCAACTCCAAAGAAGAAACATTTTGTTCTTTTCCAAAATAAAGTATGAATGTGTGGGAATCACTGTGACAGTGTAAGTGACAGACCCTGAATGTGTGGAATCACTGTGACAGTGTAATTGTAGGTATCTTTGTTTCTTCTTTGTCCAACTCCTATATTTCATATTTTGTCTTTTCCAAAATAATAATAATACACTGGTACTCGGGTCCCTATGAATGTCAAACATAATTGCTTAGAGCATCACAAGGAATGAAAACACCGATTTACTGCACTCCCCCAAACCTAACCCTCACACCCAGTTACTGCACTCTCCAAACACTAACCCTCACCCCCAATTACTGCACTCTCCAAACCCTGACCCTCGCCCCCAATTACTGCACTCCTCTAATCCTAACCCTCACTACCAATCACTGCACTCTCCAAACCCTAACCCTCACTACCAGTTACTGCACTCTCCAAACCCTAACCCTGACCCTCACCCCCAATTAGTGCAATCCTGTCAGTGTCAATTGAGTGCATATTTTCTGTTTTCTACAGCTTTCCCATGACATGTCAACTTGATTTGATTTTGGGAGACTTTTCCAAATCTTAGCCTTTCAAGGATATACAATGTTTAGAGTAAGACATGTCGCCCTGCCAATGCAGGTGAAAATGTCTATATTCTGCTGTAATTTACCAAACATTGTTACACAGTTCATTGTGAGTTACTATAGCAGGTGATAATGGAAAACAGTTACAAAAGCTAAATGCTGGAAGCATTGTAAAATCCAACAATGGAACTCTCCCTAATGCCCTTCCAGGTAGTAAAGTCACATGAGAAATGGAGTTATCATGAAGATGAGTGCCTAGGTATTATATTGGCAAGGCAGGAATGAAGAAATGAATACATGCATTATTACATTCAGTATTTTTATTTTATTCCCCAGTACTGTGCTGCAACATTAAACCAGTATTTCAGAATACTGAACTCCTGAGTAGCTCTGCACTTGCAGGACAGTACTGTACCCTATACTTAGGGCTTCTGATTTCTGGTTTTATCCGATTAAACCTGATAAAACCCACACCCCCAATTCAAAAAAAAATAAATAACTAAAAATGAAATCGGTGGAAAGCCAATAAACACCGGAAAAACTGTGGCAATGGTTAATCAATTCACATTGACTTTACCCTTTTTAACCATTAAAAAATAAAACCTACTACAAAAATAACAATAAATACATTTCCCAGTGCTGTTGGGCAATGTCCCGCCTTCCTGACTTGCATCTATCATTGATTCATTCTGAATACTTTAAACCCGCCCCAACTACTGAATGCACAGTAGCAGATCTGTGCATGTGGGCACATCACAAAGAGACATATCCTGCAATGCTTCAAATGGCACTGCTGTGTGTGTGTGTGTATGTATATGTGTATATATATATATATATATATATATATATATATATATATATATATATATATATATATATATATATATATATATATATATATATATATATATATATATATATATATATATGTGGTTACAATATATATATATTGTAACCACAAGGTCCTCGGTTCAAATCCCGGCTCACTTGCTGTGTGACCCTTAACCTCCTTGTGCTCCATCTTTTTGGTGGGACGTAAGTGATTCTGCAGTTGATGCATAGTTTACACACCCTAGTCTCTGTAAGTCGCCGCAGGTAAAGGCATCTGCTAAATAAAGAAATAGTGAGCCACTAGCACGTTCAGAAAGAGTCCGGCTTCATTTCACTGGAGAGCACATGAGCTGTTTCTTGAAGCGTGGATTTCTATTATGTAGATGTCTTTCTTTTTAATAATCATCTGGTAGCTTTACTACTGTAGAAGTGCATTAGTGCACTTGAGATTTGCTGAGCGTAGTACTGCTTGTCGCTGCTTTCGTTCTCCGTTTATTCTCTAAGCTCTACTTGGAGAGCACTAAGCTTATTAAAAACAGCCAAGCACGTTTTAATTTCTGTTCAGTTGATTACTGTTTGAAAACATTTGAGTGTTAAGATACACGACTGTTGTAGTACAGTTGATATATTGTCATATATTGAACAACTATCCATACACCTTCATGGAACCCCATATACCATAATAAACCTATTTCGGCCTCAATCCGTTGTGTTGTTGAACTGCATTTGGATTCTATGCAACACACTGTAGCATTGCCAGTAGTTTCCCTGGGCTACATGGGATTGAACTGCTGACATCAACACTTTCAAGTTTGCTTGCTGCCCTAGATACAGGAGAGCTGTAGGCACCCTGATATATTAACATCCCCCAAACTGAGATAGACATCCGTAAAAGAGCTTGGTAATGCTGCAAAAATAGTACAGCAATTACAATACATAAGCAATTCCATTAACACTTATTATAAATAAGTGAAAATAATAAATAAAATATTTCCTCTGCTGTTATACCTACTGTAGTACGGGACATCAATCTCACAGTACCTGAAAGGTTGCACATATTTTCATACAATTAAAAGTTTGCCAGATTGGTATTGGTCTGATTCAAACCTGGAAGGTCTGGAGGAGGCTGGGAGTGGATGAGTGTATCTTCAGTGTTTGGTGGAAATTGGTGCTAATTCAAGTTCTCATTTAACCATGTAAAGTGTGGCAGACAGACAGATATCAACACAAAGATCCCCATTTTTTTAAAATTAGAATCCTAAAAATCAAACAGGTAACCATATACTAGTGTGTTTAGTTTATGCCTTTTAAAAATATGAAAAACAAACTGGAGAAGGTTAATGTTTTAATGATTTACTTGTACATACTGTGGTATTTAAATCTTTTTAGAACAGCTGAATACACCCATAACACTACAAGGGCCATATTTCCAAGTCGTTTACTCCAGTCTTTAATTAACTCCTATTTTTTGAAAGGAGAACATTTCCCAAAAAAAAAAAAAAAAAAAAAAAGAACCAAACAAGTTCAATAATTCAACGTTTCTTCGGCACCCTCAAGTTGTGTTTCACAGTTTTGTAACTTTAGCGTGGAATTTATCGAAGACTGAATAAATGAATAAATTCAAGCATATATATATATATATCCTGCTAATGATTGTTAACACACTTATATGTTATTTTTATAAATATATTTTTATACACGACTGGATACTGCAGAATGTGGCCCCACAGTAGCAGGTTTACAGATATCACAAAGAAACACTGAATGCAGAGCTTTGTAATTTCACTGGTACTGGGTCAAAAGCACCTCTCAAAATAATATATCATATATCACCGGAAGGAGGAATATGTTGAGGCATGAAAACATTAAGGCCAAGGCGAGTCCTAATTTTTTGCTATCGATAAATAATGAGTCAAACAATGAGTCAGTGGCAGAGGTGGGATTTGAACCAGAGACCTCCTGGTTGTAAGCCTGTTTCTTTACCCACTGGACCATACAGCCTCCTATGCATTACATTGCATTGTTTTTAAGTGTTAATTGCATGATTCTCATTAAAACCTGTTTGGAACACTGATCTACATTGTTTTCGGTGCTGCGATATCTAGAGATGTTCTAACTCCCTTGACACTTCAAACAGCTTAGGGGCCCACACTTTGTCTTCTTTAATATTTTGCTGTTATTAAATGGTTTTTCAATGATCCAAACACTGGTGATATAAATATTGACCCTCAGTATTAATCCAGCAGGTGTTTCATACATTTTAGACTGCCAATATTACAGTATGGTCCCCTGAAGTTCAGATCATAAAATGAGTATGTGAATGTCAGTGATGCACTCATGTACTATACAAGTAAACATCTCCAATTCTCACATTATTTAAACATGGCTTGTTTAGGCATCGTTCCAGAAGCTATAAACATACCACATAGGAAGCTTTTCTACTTTTATTAGGGAGTCTGAATACATTGCATTACAGCTGCTACTGTACAGTAACTACTTAAGACTCTCCTCTTTCAGATGTTGGAGAGTGAAGCCTCGGAGGCAAAGAACTAATGTATGTGAAACAGCTGGACTACCAGGAATGTACTGTACCAATTAACACAAGGATAGTCATACTGTACACTGGGTATCCACGGTAGTTTAAAATGGGTAGTACATACACACTGACAATTTAATGGTACAGGTATGTTATGAGAAATGCATTTAATTAACTAATACAAAATGATCCACTATATTACTGGGAATTGTAATTTTTATTTAAAAAATCAACCAGAAAAAAAGCTGGTTGCTATTTCCTGGCCAGTTTATTTTGCCTTGTGGATGTGTTTTATTTATGATAAATTACAAGACAAGCTGCTGACTCCCATGTTTCTCCCCACCAAACCAACACAGTCGTCTCCAAAGCCTCAGAGCCCTGTGTTAGTCAGCAGCAGTGCCCACATCCCCCAATCTTTCTGTGGTTGCTCTCTAGCCTGTATAATTATTTAACAACTTCCAGGGTTATAATTAAGAGTGCCAGTTGTGCTTTAGAAATGTTGGGCACAGTGCAACCACATTTTTAAACGTACATGAAGAGTGGCAGAATCTTGTTTGAACCTGATTAAGTTAAACATAGGAGCATTTAATTGTAAAGTGTAACTGGGGGTTTGGGTTATACGCTGACAGAGTTGAAGGACACAAACGTTGTATTCAAAACGCCCCTCAGGCACTCAAGATATGTTAGGCTTTCTGCTTTTTAGTTTTCGTGAGAATGGAAAATGCATATTGATATTTTACCATACTGCATGTTATTTCTGTTAAGATCATTAAGAGCTATTCAGAAAAAGCCATTGTTAATGGCTTCTTTGGCGGCATTCAACCCAACACTAACGCAAAATTCTTTAAAACTAGGCCTTAAAAGAAGAACAAGATTTAATATCACAGAAAACCCATATAACATTGAATGTTTACATTATCCTCAGCGAATACAAAGTCACGGAAATTTAAGAGGGTATTGTGACAGCCTGTTTTGACAACCGTGTGATGCAGTTCTGACTTAAATAGACAGATTATATTTTACTAACTGCAGACCAACTACAGTACAGGAGGGGAGTTATTCGCTGTGTCAGTTCCAAAGTAGCAGGGTAAGCAAATCATGTGTACAGTGTGTTGCCTGATTTTATGCTTTAGTCATAGTTTATGCAGTTGGTCTGGCCATCACTGATTCCTAAATTACAGCCTGCAAACTAAAGTTTTCTGAAGTATGTGTTTTTCTTTTGGAGTTAGAAATTATGTCAGCATTTTTATTCCAAATAAGCTTGGTGCCCTTTTTTTGTGTGTGTAGAAACTTTTAAACGGAAGTGGGCAAGGCTGCATATCATAAAATTTAGAAGTAACTGGAAATAATTATACATTGTCTTTGCTGAAGTTGCTGGGATACTGCTGGATATGTAAGAATTTTCCTCTCTGAAAACCACTGCATCCACTCGTTTCATCTCCTTCCCAATGTGATGTGTGCTAAATTAAGTTGAATCCCTCACAGACTATGTGCTGTACAAGTTCTGTGCAATGATGGTAAATGCAAGACTTAATTTCTCTTTAAGGTTTATTGTTTGCAATAAGTGTTTTCGTCCTGTGGTGGTTACTTTTAATTACGCTGCAGGATTACATGGTTTCGCATGTCATTGATATTTGATTACAGTCAGCACTCACATATCTGACCCTTTAAAATGTTGACTTCAGTGGCAGTTAAACAAGTGTGATGGATGTCTGATTGTTTGCTTGTGGCCCGTTCCAACTCTTGTATCTTTTTTGTGTTCTTTGAAAAACAGACAATATCAAAAATACATATCTGCAAGTGTTTTAAAATAAGTAGGCCTCCCTTTAGATGTACTGTATTAGTTTTGTTGGTACAGTACTAATTTTTCAACAGCAGAAGTATTTTAATTCAGAGCGAAATGATTCTGAAAATATCACTTGCCGAAACTAAAGAGACAACCCATTAATTGTAGTACAGTGCATACTTTTAAATCCGGTACATATTGTAGTGGTATGTAAAATTTCCCATTAGCGACCTAACAGCAAAATGAAATCTAAATGTTATTGTGACAGAGCAAAGCTCTGCCCTTTTTAAATTAGCAGGTATGGGGTTAATTTCCCCTACCTGCCTGGGTTTATTATGTTCAGGTGGCTGGGGTTGATTAGTTGATTAGGTTAATTAACGATCAATCAGCGCCCAGCCACCTGACATAAAAGGAGGCCTCTGCTTCTCATTTGGGAAAAGGGAGCTGAGGAAGCATGTGTTTGTGTTTGTGTTTGTGTTTGTGTTTGTGTTTGTGTTTGTGTTTGTGTTTGTGTTTGTGTTTGAATTTTGAATTTTGATAAATCCAGTGAAGGCATTGCCCAGCCTGGAAACCTTATTTTTGTAAGTTTTGTTATCTTTCTATTTGTGTTTAAAGATCTTTGTTTTGCCCTTGTGCACTTTATTTTTTTGTTTATTTATAATAAAATTGTTACTTTTTTGAACTGCAGTCTGTATCTGGGCCTCTTTCCACTCGCCAGCCTGCCACAGTTATCCATGCACAGAACTGCGTAAAACATAAAAGGCAATGCAATTTAGCAAAACCAAAAGATTACAGAAAAAAACAGTTTCTAGAATTAAAAATTATTGTTCAAAATTGCAGAGTATAGCGCTCGATAAGGCCCTAATGTCAGTTCACTTGCAAATGAAAATGCACAAAAGCAACAAAAGATCACAGATGAACAAAAAAATACATCACAGTATCTAAAACTGTTTAATGATTAACTGTTACATTACCCTAGCTTGTCTCGTTCGCTTTGTTTTGGCTGTATTTTTGTCAGGTGAAACTGGAGGAAGGACTATGTAACTGCACAATGTAAGACAGACTGATTTGGCATTAAGGAGAATTATTTTTTTTTAAGTGCAGGTTGTGACGGATATTCAGGTAAATTGTAACATTGAAGAGGTGGTCTTTGTATCAGAAAACTGGTGACGGAGTCAGAAATCACATGTGACAGCTAAGTGCATAATTTGTTATGTATATGTGTATATATATATATATATATATATATATATATATATATATATATATATATATATATATATATATATATATGGGGATTGATTTTATTCTTATTACAAGGGCGGTAAAACGTGGCTGATGTGTATCTGGGTAACGGATATCCGAGTGCTGACTGTATACTAGTACCACAGAGTGCAGACCTTTTGTTAATTAAGATTAGCTTGCATTATTGTTGTTTGTGTGCCCATACATATTTTTTAAATTGTGGGAGTCTGTTACACTATCCACACTGAAAACCGATGCATATCAGTTTGTCCCATATTTTGTGTATTAAGTCTTCCTCGTCAGGTGGGCTGCATGCTGTGTTTGGCAGTCTTTCTTGTTCATTTTAGCTTTTTCTTTGTCTAACTTTTTTTTTTTGGCACGTGATGAAAGAGGTAAAGGAATGTTACTGTATGTGATTTTTGCTTGAGCCTCGGAGGCAAAATACTCTGTAAAAACAGAATAACCACAGGGAATAGACAGTACCATCATAGAACTTATAAAATAAACTGCTACTGTAGAATCCATGTTTTTCGTGGTTGTATTCAAATTTGAACACCACGCTCTAAGTGGTTACAATTTAGGCTTTAAGGCTGAATTAATCAGCTACTCTAATTTTACTGTTATTGCACATCAAGAACAGAACTGAGCAGCTAGCCTCTTACTGTAACGGTTTTCTTTCCAAGTAGGAATAACTTTGTCCACTAAATTATCCCCAAAGTCATCTAACTTCAATTAAAGACTTCAAAAATTGCTTTCAGCTTTTTTTTTTTTTCCTACACTCAGATGTACACAGACTAATCTATAAATATACACTGATGGTAGAGCGCGTTAACATTCCCATCTGTCTCAAGAATAAGCATACGTTGTATTTGTACTTTCTGTACTTGCGGCACTTAAAGGTTTTCTTTATGTATTAACGTATTTGTGAATCTATTGAGTGTCGATTTAGAAGCTTTTATTATGCTGTTACAGGTGGAGAATATTTTAAGTGATCCGGTCTTAGAAAAAAAAAAAAAAGAAATAAGAAAAATCATTAATAATCTGCTTCCTTATTCAGTTTCTTTAGCATGGGTAAGTGCTACTGTACAACAGCAAGGTAGTCTAAGCTGTTAAACTCACATCAAGACTTAGCAGACAACATTGCTCTTCCCTACCATGTTGATTTACTGGGGACTATGTGTAGAGCATGTGGTAAGCCATCTCCATAAATCGCAAAGAGCATCAATTCCATTGTATAATTCATGCTGTAGCAAAACGCAAGAGGGGCTCAAATAAAGATATCACTCTGAGATAACGGTACAGCCTACAGTGCTGTTGAAAGAAGATCCTTAAAATGAATGCACGTCATTTTGGAAGAGGATGTGGGTTGCGCCATTGTTTTCATTTTGCACTGCTTGAAAGTCTGTTCATATGTGACTAGTTATCATAAATTGATCAAAAGGTTGTAGCAAGTCATTTATTATGATTTGCTGCTTATGAATAATCTGTTACTGTAGTAGCTACTGCTAAAATTAAAGCCATCAGTCATTTGTTTTTGGGGCTTAATAGTCCCTTTGCATAAACTGTGTACATTAAAACTTTATTTCATTCTTCTGTAAAAGTTTGAGGGGGCTGTTTCTTGCTACACACAAGAACATTTTTAAATCTACAGTGTAATAAGTCACACATAGATGCAGGTACAGGGAAAACATTATTTTGTTGTTGTAAAAGGGAACAGGCCAGAGCAGTAAAAAGAAAAGGAAGAACGTCTCTTACTTGTTTCTGCAGGTTTCTCATAATTGCCCAGACTACTGTAAACCCTGCCAGGGAGAGACTAACAGGCGATTTGCATGTTTTAAATAATTGCACATTATAAGGTGATTGTAACTACAGTAGTATGGTCTGTAAATTCAGATTCAGCTTCACTGAGTTACTGTAGGCAAATTAGCTATGTTTTACTATTACTATATTGCAGGAATTGCACACTATTGACAAAACCTGGTAAAACACTGTATTAAAAGGCAGATATATGCAGTATTATCTGTAATCCTTGGACACAACTGAATGCTTCTTTTTATGTACTGTACAGTGTTGTAATCAGACATGAATGTTGGTTTGTTATAATTATGTACAATAAGATTGAATGTAACAGTGCAAAAGCATTAGTCACACATGCTGCGGTATACTTGACAACTATCTAGTCGTAGCGTGAGCCCAGACTAAGTGGAGCCCAGCTCCATAGGATTTTAACCAATCTGAGAGTTTTGATAAGGACACCTTGCTTTCTATAGGTTGTCTCTTATAGGGACTAGGGGCGGAGCTAGGGCTATTGAACTATTTAAATGTGAACGAAAAGTTGTACTGAGCTTGGTGCCTGGAGTCAGACCCAGGGATCTTTTTGATTAATGTTTTGAAGATTGTAATTTTGTGTAACTTTTATTATTCGAATAAAGCATTTTAAAACCATTAAACACCAGCGTGCAAAGCAGAGTTTCAGAATCCAGCATTTCCCGAGTCGCAGAAGGAGCGGTGCGGTGAAGAGCAGCAGCGGAACCAGCGTGTGAGCAGAGTAAACGGCCAGCGGTTCCCGAGTCAGAGATGGAACAGGCAGAGACGCGACTCAGCAGCAGTGGATCCAGCGTGTGCGCAGAGTAAACAGCCAGTGATTCCTGAGTCAGAAACGGAACAGGCAGAGAGATGTGACTCAGCAGCAGTGGATCCAGCGTGTACGCAGTGAGGCAGCAATTCCAGAGTGAGAAACGAAATGGCGGCAGTGAGGTTCTCATCAGCAATACAACACACAATAAAATAATATAACTAAAAACACCACATCCATCAATACATCACTACAGTTACAAACATACTTTCTTTCCTATTCATTATCCGTTAATGCAATTCTGGGTTTATTTTGCTTTTGAGTAGGCCGTAAACAAACCTTGGGGGCCTGTTGTTTAGTCGTCCATCCTCATTTGTAGAATACTCCATGAGCATTCATGGAGTATCATCTGTTTCTCTAACCATTGCCTTATGGAATAATGATTGTGGTTTATTTTTCTAGCAGGATTCACATTCCACTCTGTAGTCCAAGTCCCCCAAGCTTTAGCTACTGACATCCAGCCCTGACATGTAATCCTAACAGCATTCCAGGCTCAAAAAAGAAAAAACTAAGACAGTATTTACCATTTCACAGTGTCCAAAAAGATTACTCGTTTTAGAATCAACCAAATAAGATTTTATCTGTAACACAATGACTTTGTGTTTTATTTTTTTTTAAGTAAAACAGAATTGTCAACAGCAATACACTAGAGGCCTAGTATTCTTATTTTAATATTAAAGGGATAATATGTACCTTCTGAATTACATTTTATATCTGCGTATTACCCCAGGCTATGTGTTCTAATCATAATGTATTACTTTAAAATATTGTACTAGTGTATTGCCCTGATGACACTGTACTGTAGCAAAACCATTAGCAAATCACTTTAGTAATGCAATTTCATACATTTTAGGACCATTTTCTACCATTTTTTACTAAACAGTATTTCATTATAGAAGCATCTCTGGGATTGTATGCTTTTAAATGATTTTTTTGAAAACATTTATGTTACCTCTTACTGTATGCATTAAAGTACATGTTTTTGGCGTGTGCTGGTCTTTCATATTAATATATATCCTGAACCGTATGTGTTATTAGATTGACTTGCTGGCAGGGCTGTTGGCAGGGCGACGATGCCTCTCAGTAGGTCTATCGTGGTTACATGTTTTTCAAATAAAATAATGAGAAAGGGATTTGCGGTGGCACTCTTGGGGAGTGCGCAGAGCTCCGAATTAGTAGTCCATCTTTCATTGGCAGCCTGTGGGAAGAAGGGATTGGCTGCTGGTGGTTAACAATGGAGACCGAAATTATCAACAACAACAACAACACAAAATCTGATGTATTTGTTTACTAGAATAGCACAATAAATAAGTGAAAGAGTAAGTTGCTTCAGATGATTTGCACTCCTCCTTCATGTGTGATGTTTGCAATCGAGATGCTGCTCTTGGTTCTCGGTAGCTCGTCATAGACACGTAATGCAGGCAAGATCAGCCAAAGAGGCTCTTTAATAACAGGCATCAGCACTATCTAGTGCACTGCAGTGTATTGCCAGCAGAAACAAAAGAGAAGAGGATGAAAAGTGTATTTATCCATTCGAAGCATGGATTTGAAGCCATCTTTGGCTTCTGTGACAAGCTCCTTTTAGAATTGTTTTAAAGCAACCACTTCACGACGAAGTAGTCAGTTACTTGCCCAAACTTGTCTTTTTTTTTTTTTTCAAACACGCTGCAACAATGCAAACTTTTTCTTTTTTTTTCCATTTCTACTTTCACCAGCTGTTAAGTTTTTAAAAGTTGTCATGACAACTGTAGCTGTAAAACAGATTGAGTAACTCTAAACTTACCTTAATATTATTGGTTCTTCTCAAATTTCCTGAAAAATGTTGCCATTGGAAGTTGCTTGGTGTTACATAGAAGTTGAAGCAACTTGGTTGCCAGCAACTGTTTTGATGCAGTCTCCAGGAAAAGTTGCCTTGTCTTACAGCTTAAAGGGTATATAAGGACCTTTTTATTGTACTGTGTTACATGTTCCCATGTGTTGCTACAACTGTTTACGTAAAGTGTGTGTACTGTTTAATTTTTTTTTTTTTTTACATTTTGGCCACTTTTTAAAACTTTTAAATTGCATTCCCTGCCTCAAGGTGGCTTCCCATGTACTCTCAGAACTACATTTCCCATCATCCTCCTGCTCACATATGTAACTAAGATGGATTTACCAATGAGCAGGAGGATGATGGGCAATGTAGTTTTGAGAGGTCCATGCGGGTACATGGGAAGCCATCGTGATGGAGGGAATGCAATGTAAAAGTTTAAAAAAGT
Organism: Polyodon spathula; assembly: GCF_017654505.1. Taxonomy (NCBI): domain Eukaryota; kingdom Metazoa; phylum Chordata; class Actinopteri; order Acipenseriformes; family Polyodontidae; genus Polyodon; species Polyodon spathula. The sequence continues at coordinate 4,183,258 of NC_054542.1, forward strand.
GGTCAAATTGTTAAAAATGAAAACCATACACACATCTTACCTAAACAGTTATAGCAACACATAGAAACATGTAGCACAATAAAATAAAAAAAGGTCCTTATGTACCCATTAAGTGTGCACGTGCGGCAGACTCATCCATTCCATTGTTGTACCGATCCACCTGTCCACACTGAGCTGTTCAGAGTCATATCGCAACTTGCTCTTGTCTGCGTTTTGTATCCGGTATGGCACCGGTATCAACTCCAGTGTGAACAGACGTTGCAATACTGTTCCGCAACAATACTGCTATAAAAATGAAAGTGTGATCAGAGCTTTAATCCATATTGTCAGATCACTAGATGGTGCTGGCTTTTACAATACGCCTATAAAGACACTGTGGCTGATCTAGCCAATGTTAAATGTATCTATGGCAGGCAATGTGAACTGAAGAGTAGCTCCCAATCCTGGGTGAAAGCAATTTAATACCAATTTATTAAGAAATGAAAGAAATTGAAAAATTAAGAATAACTCGGAATGAGTATCATAAAAAAGATACTGTAAGGGGATAATAAACCAGGGGGAAAAAATCCAGAAATCTTTGGCCATTCAGGGGAGATCCTGTTTGGACAGCTTTAGTGATATGTGTAAAAGATAAACCATGTCTATTTAACATCAATGCAATATTAATGATTACCTCTACATTCAGACTACTGTAGGGAACATGATCATGAAGAAACAGGTTTCCATGTGTATTCTGGGCTTAGCACGTTTTGGAATGCAGAGAATAGGGTAGAGGTGGGTATTATTAGCACTGTGGCGCTGAGGATCTGTCTGGATGTAGAAACTAATGAGCTTTCTCTGAATTAATGAACACGTTCTGAACCTGTCAGTATTTATTTTATGCTAACTTGTCATTGCCTAGTTTGCTTAGTTTTGCTCTACTTTGATTGGCTTTCTGCAACTCTCCCTCACAACTGATTCTCTTCAGTATTGTGTTGCGATAGCCAAGTTTAAATCAGTATTTCAGAGCTTTGGTTTAATCCAGGTCTTTGATCTTCTGAACCATATATAATAGACGTGGGTGCTTACAAAATGGATCAAATGAGGACCATTTGATACTATAAGTAAAGGACGGGTTGTGTACTACTCTGTGTTAAACAACCATCCAATGATAACTGGACAGATAAAGAAGTAGAGAACAACAGCAATAGGACATCAGAATAGGTCATGTTGAAATTTATTCAAAACATTTTAATGAGCAAACAGTCTTACAAACTGTATCCCAATATGACATACATTTCCAAGACAAAAATAGGTTCACCACTGGTGACTGTCAAAAAAATGGAAGTAACTTGGAGTAATTACAGAACATGGGATCATAGCATAATTAGTTTGACCTTGTTCAGTAATTATGACAGCATAGCAGAAAATGGGGCTCCTCTGTAATTAAAGAAACCACTGTGTGTGTATATATATATATATATATATATATATATATATATATATATATATATATATATATATAGTATTTAAAAAGGAGACTGTTTCTGTATCTATTTGGGGGTAGAATTAGCTACAAATGACATAACATCATTCTCGCCCTTATTCAATTATAAAAGCTGGACGGTTGTGATGTCTAGAAGATTATTTTTTTTTGTTGAGGGACAACAAGGATTGTTCTTTGTATGGTCAATTCAAATATACATTTGCTTTGTTGTCCTATATAAAGGTAGTTTAAGACAACATACTATAATGAACAAGTTACTGCTTGGAAATGCAGTATAAACCAGTAATTGAATGTTATTCAAAGTACAGTATTATTGGCTGCCATTCTAAATGGCCAGTTGGTCAATCAGATGCATATGCATACTATTCCATCCCTTTCTCTGGCTTGTCACTGATTAAGAGATGTAGTGTGCTGCTTTAAATGATTATGAAAAAAAATAATGATTATAAAGAGATTATGAAAAATAAAATTTTCCTTATTTTGAAGCACTGCAGAGCAGATTCCTTGACAGAGTAAAGCCTTGTCATTCAGGCAGGTGCAACTGTTACAATGGAAGAAGAAGTAATTACACCCATAAATAGATAATATATGCACTAAAATTCAGAGAGTTTTGTCAGGGAGATGTGTGCCTTACATTCTAATTACTAAAATACGAATTTGAGTATTATTTACCAGTTTAAATGCTAAACCTTTTATTTCACTGCCTTTAATGTATTACTGCTGTAGTGTAAACTAATACTATATTAATTATAGCAGGCCTACTGCTTTTTGTCATTTTGAAGTAGCTTGAGTAATCTTCATTTTGTGCAGTGTAAATATAAAATAGGTGTACTCTATGACTGCTTTGTTTATATTGGATGCAGTTGGAGACTATTACAGTTTAACCTTCCCAAGCAGGAGGAAGTGACGTTTAAATTTCCAGCTGGGCCAGCCTTGAGGTACCAGCTGTTAACATCTTCAGAGTCTTTCAGAGCCGTGAGATGTCTCTTCCTCTGTCAGTCAAGCCTTTAAACTGAGAAAGAGCATTCAATGAGAACAAGCATAAAGATAAAAAAAAGAATGGTTAGTTCTACAGTAGCTAGCTAAAACAATTGTACAGAGCTGTTAAATACAATCTGATGGATAACAAATTGCAGGCAGAGGAGGACATTCACAACAAAAACACATTTATTGCAAGTTTCATTAGAAGCTTTTTTTTTTTTTTTAAAGCAGAAAAATATCTGGTAATGTAGAAACTAGAAATAAATACAATTGGGTGCATTATATAAAACCCAGCTTAAAGTGCAAAATGAAAATCCATTGTGTGTTTGGGAGGTAGATTAAAATAGTTGTTATATCTGTAAAGCAAGCAAATGCTAAACTGAGCTAAAGCCTTTAGATTGATAATGCAATAGTTAAGCATAGCAAACGAAGACCCAGTAATCATGTTTTAAAAATCAGTGAAATAATATGGCTATAGTAAATATAAATAAATAAATAAATAATGGTAAATGCACTAATATTATGCCAATATGCAAATCATATCTGACAGAGTTAAAATAAAACACATTGCCTGTTCATGGAACTATTCAGCTTTGCCAAATATCTGATGTATTTGACAGCTGGGATATCTCTTTAGATATGGACCTGAGTGCATAGCACAAAGCCTACGGAAAAAAGGATTCAAATAGTTTTAAAGTTTACTTTATGTCTGCCTGAAGCAGAAAACAATTTAAAAAAAAAGCATTTAAAAACACATTGTAAAACATTTCGCTTAGAATCATATGGTTTGATTAATAGATTTGGTTGACTCAGATAAAAGGGACACCTGGTACTGAACGTGTTATATTTCACAAATAGCAGTTTGATGAAGTGGACTATATGTACTTTGTAGCCAGTAATCCAATAGGTCCCTCACTCATGTGTTTCCCCAACAAGCAGATTACTCTCATACAGTATCCTGCAAGTTTACCAGAAGTGCTTTTAAGTACCAGTACAGTGATTTACAATACATGTTTTCATTCTCTTCCTCAGAAAGCCAGTCCATTTTATCTATGCAATGCACAATGACATAGGGCTACTGATTTTCCATTCTGGGGAATAGCAAATTCGATTTTTCTGTTTTTCCCACTTTTGATCAATGGCATTTGAACATTAATATAATGTTCATAGTGAAAATAAGTAAATCTGACTTCTGTTGCTGTAGTATTAAGTAAAGCTCCTGTTATAAATATAATTTGGCTCATTGCTAAACAGGTTCACTGCTGTGTATCACCTGATTTGTAAATAGAGACCCTTTAATGTAAATGCAGAATGAATCCTCCCAATTGTTTCTTTCTTAATTCTGCCTTGTTATTTGCACAAATTAACAAGAGGCGTGTCTCCAGACAGAATGTATTTATGAAACAAACGTTATGTAGTGTAGTGACTACACCCTTCACACAGTAAAGCGATCAGATTCCTTTAAGGAATGGTGTAGCTAGACAAATAGCTTTGAGCTCGTTTTTTCATCATCAGATAATATAATTTAATTACAGTCATGGTTTAATATTGCTAATTATAGCTTTATTAAAAGCAGGTAGAATGGAAATAAATAAACTAAACAATAATGAAATATGCAATTAACTTTGCTTACTTACTTTGGGAAAGCCCCATCTTGAGGGCCTCACCTTGGGTCTAATACCACGTTTCCATGAACCACAGAACTCAGTACCACAGTACGTGCTCAAAGATTAATAATACGTCTGTTTATCAGTTTTGTTGTGCTTCTCTACAGTGCATAGCCTCTACAGTGGATTAGGTAATCAGTCATGCAACAGAAAAGAATGCCTATTCCCAAGTCTAGACCTCACTATGGAGGGTCATCTATCTTGCGAAAGCCATTTGTTTTTAAATGAACTCTTCCATGTCTTCCATGTTACTCAGGGTCTGCTGTCTAATAACAGCTGATAGAACACCACTCAGATGCAAATGTACACTTCTGTCGCCACCACCTTTTCTTATCTTATAGTGATCGTGAATGGCAGATCTTGGTTCCAAATAAGCAGTGCCATTGGACACTGACACAGATATTGAGACAGTTGGTGCCAAAAGATTTTGTGTAGGCAAGGGACATGCAAAACAACTTCTATCTAAACCTCAGAGGAGAAAGATGGTAATAAATTAATTTAATTTAACTTCACAAGACATTCATTAGCTGCGCGCTCAAAGTTGAGGCTAATTAACCTCTACATTTATCACCTGAATGACATAATTGCATTTTAGTTTAATGTACTGAGCATTCTGTGACAAGTAGTTTTATCAAACCCCAAGTTAATGGAACTGTCCATTAGCTCTAGCAGTGTTACAGTATACTCCACATTGGAGCAACAGATCCCTGGTAAAACAATCCCCCCCCCATCTTCTTTTTAATGTGAACTACATTGTGTTCATTTTGAAAGTATTGATCGCAGTTCCTACTGTTTTTAATGTGTATGCTGTAGGGTGGTGAGTACGGCTGTTGTTGTAGCAGAAGTCATTGTTTTCGTATTATTCAGCCCATTGCTGCAGTCGCCTTGTTCTGTGAAACATACGTTATAAATCATCAAATCCCATTCAGACAGTCAAATTGACAGATTCGTGAACATTGCTGTATGTACAGTACACCGTATTTCAACTGTACATGCTCTTATGAACCCTACTGTGTATAAGCCAAACAATAGGCTGATTTACACAACCTTTTGGACTCAGCATACAACCAAAAAGTAAACTAAACTAAAATCAGTTTTCTCCACACTAATCGACACTTTGCCCTGAAGTATTTGTTTGTTAAACCTGTAAGTGCCATGGATACCTGTACATCTATTTTAGTTATTTTTAAACATGCCTTCTCAAACAAGTCTAGAATTGTAGTACCCGTGGCCGTCAACGTGCTTTACAGTAGTTATCTGACTGTAGGCTGTCAGAATTCCCCCCCCCCCCCCCCCCCCCCGTATCCTTTCTGTGTAAATTGATTTGGATCGTTTGCCTGTGTTGCCGCACTGCCTACATGCTCTTAGAAACCTACTGTGTTGGCTAGAAAACTATGTTTTTCTATATATAACAGTTTGAAATGTTTTATCTGTTAAAATACAGATTCGTTTGAATAAAACTCTGCTATTCCCTGGTGTACAAAAACATGTTTGTTTGAAATGAGTGAGAGTGCCAGGTGGTCTGCTGTATTAATTCTGTCAAAGCTGTAGCACATGATAAATTACTTGTAATTCTTCTAAAGATTGGCTTTTGGGGGGGGTGGAAATATATCATTATTAGTTTTTCATGTCCTTCATTTTAATACAGTGTAAATGGGATCTCGTCTGGGGGCTTTGTCACTGATGCAGCTATAGATATTTTCCGCAACTTGTTTTGGGTGGAGTAGGAAATGAGTAGAACCATTGTAGCGTGTTCTTCATCCTGAGTAGCTCTGCTGTGTCCTGCCGGTGACAGGTTGACCAAAGGGTGCTGTCAGGTTGTGAGAGAGGCCTGTTGGAGCGTGGCTGTGATCTCTGCTTTGTCATGTTTGACTCTGAACCGGAACTAATGCAGCAGCATCACTGGCAAAGGCTAATTATTCAACTGTCAAAACTGTCTTAATGCATGAATTGCATAACTTTCATGAAACTTGTGGCAAATATATGTTTTGTGCTTGATAGCAGTTACTCATGAGCTGTAGCATTTTTTGCATGTAACCTTTGAGTACAGGAGTGGTAATAAAAATATGTTCTATTTCCACTTGGAATACAATTGTACAGTTTTTATCCATCATACAACCAAAAAGGGATATGCTGTAGCTCACTTTTTAATATCCTGTCCATCGCTTAAAAAATTTCTAAACAGTAGGTAGAAAAAGCAATAGGCTTTGACAGTACTGTACTTCAGGTTGCTAGAAAAGTCAAATGATTGCCAGAAAAGACTGTAAGAAGGGGCCTTTTAAGTAGGCATAAATTGGTACTGTGCATGTTCCTTAAGAAACCGTATGTCAGTTTTATTGCAGTAAGACACAGCGTTGGGACAGCAACCACACCTTAATCCTGAATTAAACAACACCCATTCAGCCCTGGGTTTTTGAGAACTGTGATTTAGCTGATCCGCATTTAAACCCAAGCTATTGATTAAACCTGCTGTATCCATTAAAGCCTATATTCTCCATTTTTGTTCAACTGCACCAGGTAATGAAACACTGTTGTGTATTTGCACCGTGTCTGAAATGCCTTGTCTTTTCCAAAGTTTTTCTGGGCCATGTTGTTCTTCTGGTTTTTTTTATACTGTTTAAAGACATAAATATTTACAATCCTTTTATTATGCGCTTTATGCGTATTGAAAAAAAATACCTGCAAACAATTTTGGCACGAATATCAAATTCCACTAGCAATAGATACTTCATATATTGCAACAGGTCGCCAACATTTCTGTTGCAAAATAGGTTTTATAGGTGTGATTCACCAAATATTGTTGACTTTAGCAAGGATCCGCATGGCCTGAGTTCAGTTATTGAGCTTTCATTTAATTTATCATTCTACAAAGTTTTTTTTTTTTAATTCTCTTTTCTTATGGCAATGCCTTTGTGTGGAACAGATTGTTCTATTTATTTAATTTTAGCTAACCCTTTAGGGATGCCATATCTGCTCAGACATGTCAGTTCTATGTACATTTTAGACATGATGAGAAATACAAAGCATTTAAGCTGATCAGTATTACAGTTTACCTTTTTGTTTCCACATAATGGCTACTGCATGTCAATGTGTGCTATTTAATTATTTCTTAATGAGTTTCTAGAGAGATGATTTAAAAAACGCATTGGGAGACCTCGATCTTCATTTTGAGCTCCACTTTGATCTGAACTTCTGTGATAATCAGTGTGAAAAGCTAATCACCTGGGAAGGTTTCTATTGAATTTAAGTTAGAGAGTTCAGAGTAAAATAGTTTAATACTGCTTTTTTGCACATACATTGCTAAGAATTATATGCTTTTTATTAAAGCCCAAAGGTCTGGCTGTTTTTAATTTCACATGACCTTGGATAAGTCCAGTACAGTAAGTAAATACTATACGTCAGGTCAGTAGACTGTAAGGGGGAAGGGATTACTTGTTATACTGCATTAATAGACTTAATGCTTTGACATTGGTTCCTAATTGTCTACTTACAGCATGAGATAGCTTGACACTAGGTCCTATGCAACTCTCAAAATCTGCATATTTAGAAATCAGGTAGTAGTGACTTCACATTAGTGGCTTCGCCAAGTTTTGAATTCAGTGTTTTCTATGTGTGTTTCTTGAATAGGTGTTTTAATGGAAGCAGGTACAATGCAGTGGATGAGTATGTTAAACGCAGAGCACAAAGCTTAAGAGTTAAGCTCTTACCCCACAGTAGCGTAACAGATGCAAAACGGTACTCTTTGCAATTTAACGAAGAAGACATCAGGGAAGAAGTAAATAAATAAAAATCATTGTGTTTTCCAGTTGTGCTTTATCTATACGTATACATAAATGCTATTCTTTTTTTTAAAGGCAGTGCTGTCCTATAGAGGCTTAAAGGGTTAAAAAAAAATTTAAAAAAAAAAAAAAAAAAAAAAAAAATAAGCAAGGCTAAATGCTAAAATCCCCCAAAATCCAAGCCTAAATTACAGTGGCTCTCAAAAGTATTCACCCCGCTTGGACTTCTCCACATTTTATTGTTTTACAACATGGAATCAAAATGGATTTAATTAGGAGTTTTGTCACTGATCAACACAGAAAAAGTCCATAATGTCAAAAGTGAAAAATAAAATCGACACATTTTTCTAACTTGATTATAAATACAAAACAGAAAATAATTGATTGCAAGTATTCTCCCCCTTGAGTCAATATTTGGTAGAGGCACCTTTGGCAGCAATTACAGCCATGAGTCTATTGGGATAAGTCTCTACCAGCTTTGCACATCTGGACACTGCAGTTTTTGCCCGTTCTTCTGGGGACCTTTGGTGAACAGCAATTTTCAACTCTTTACACATATTCTCAATTGGATTGAGGTCCAGGCTTTGACTGGGCATTGAACTTTTTGTTTTTAAGCCACTCCAGTGTGGCTTTGGCTGTATGTTGGGGTCATTGTCCTGCTGGAAGATGAATCTTCACCCAAATCCCAGGTCTCTTGCAGACTTCAGCAGATTTTCCTCCAGGATTTCTCTGTACTTTGCTGCATCCATTTTGCCCTCTCTCTTCACAAGCTTTTCAGGCCCTGACACAGAGAAGCATCCCCATAGCATGATGCTGCCACCACCATGCTTCACGGTAGGGATGATGTTCTCAGGATGATGTGCAGTGTTAGGCTTGCGCCAAACATAACACTTAGTGTTGAGGCCAAAAAGCTCTATTTTGGTCTCATCAAACCATAGAATCTTCTTCCACTTGGTCTCAGAGTCTCCCACATGCCTTCTAGCAAACTCTACCTGAGATTTGATGTAAGTTTTTTTCAACAATGGCTTTCTTTTTGCCACTCTCCCAGAAAGGCCAGTTTTATGAAGCATCCGGGCTGTTGCTGCCATATGCAAAATGTCTCCCAGCTCAGCCGTGGAAGACTGTAACTCCTTTAGAGTTTCCATAGGCCTCTTGGTGGCCTCCCTGACTAGTGCCCTTCTCACCCGGATACCCGGTTTTTGAGGACGGCCTGTTCTAGACAGATTCACAGTTGTGCCATATTCTCTCCATTTCTTAATAATGGACTTTACTGTGCTCCAGGGGATATTCAATGCCTTGGAAATGTTCTTATATGCTACCCCTGATTGGTGCTTTTGAAGAACCTTATTACAGATTTTTTAATGTTCTTTCGTCTTCATGACATAGCTTTTGTTAGGAAATGTACTAACCAACTGTGGAACCTCCCAGAGACAGGTGTATTTAACCTGAAATCATGTGAAACACCTTAATTGCACACTGGTGGACTCCGTTCAACTAATTATGTGACTTCTAAAGACAATTGGTTGCATTTAGGTGTGTCATTGCAAAGGGGGTGAATACTTACACAATTATTTTCTGTTTTATATTTGGAATTAATTTAGAAAAATTTGACTTTTTTTATGTTGATCAGTGGCAAAACTCCTAATTAAATCCATTTTTATTCCATGTTGTAACACAATAAAATGTGGAAAAGTCCAAGGGGGGTGAATACTTTTGAGAGCCACTGTATCTTACCACTTTTGTTTTAAAGGCAATTTCAAAGTTTCTCTAGAATGGATAATCTACTCCATTTGCACACCTATATTACAACTGTCCACATAAAATATTGAAAAATACTGAATTTGTTACAGTATTTCTTACATTTCATTTTGTGCAATTTACTTAAACTTTCCAGAATAATGATGATAAACGTTGGACTCATTTACATAACATTTAATCTAATTCCAAGGACATTTCTCATGCTAAAGTTAATCCGGCACATCATTACATTTGTACTTTAATAAAACATCTCATTAGCAAGCGTTTCTAGTAGAGTCTGCAGCGGGTGAGAATACCTTCACCTTGCCATGAACAAAAGGTAACCATACCCTGTGGGATATCAATACAATTAATGTTATTCACTGACATTTACTTATTTATTTATTTACATTTATTTACATGATACTTTCTATGTTTTCTGCAGTGAGGTATTTTTGTTTAAAAAATGTTGTGAAGTATTTATTTATTTTTTTATTTTTTTCGGAAGTCTGATCACATCCTTCAAATAAAAAGAGCTGAATCTGGCAAAATATATTTTAAGGTTCTCCAAATGCTCACTTGATTTAAAAGGTTTTAAAGCTCTACTGTGCAGCTTAAAATAAAAACAAAATGTCAAGATGACATTTGCACCCGTTTTAAAAAGTACACCTTCTTCTTCAAGAGGTAGCTTTCTGAGGTTTAATCTCTTTGAGTGTATGTGTATTCTAAATGGAGTGGAAGTGGAGACATCAGTTCGGTTTGTAGCATTCCTGTTATTGGACAGAAGGCAATTACATGTAAACCCCACAGCAAGACTCCATTCCTTCCTTTGCCTGGCTGTTAATATATTGTTTGGATTGTTGATTTAAAAAGCATTTGTGGAGCTGCAGTAAGTAGCTGTGAAATTACTGCTTTTGCTTGTATTTCCTTCCTAATCCTTTGTCATATTGACTTGACAAAAGGGCTTTTTACTTTTAATATGTATACTTTCTCCTTGTTTCGACCTTCAAGTCTTAATGAACTGCTCCAATATAGAAAGTAGCTTACTGCTGTACGTGATCAAGTTTCGAAAAGAAAAAAAAAAAAAAACACCTCTATAGTTTGGATGCCAGCATGAAATTTAAGCTTCATTTTACCAGGAAAAATGTCTATTTGGTAACACTAGTACTGTATGTATGGGTCAGTCACTCAATAGAGATTCCTTCTGTCCTTCCAGTATAATGGGATTAATGTATTTCAGATGAGTGGTACTTTGTTATCTCAGAACGCTTACACAGAAATATTATTAGGAATCTTAATGGAAAGGCCTGCGATACAGTCAACAAGACCAGCTTTTTAACACGAAGGTCTACTAAAGATTCTTCACAATGTAAATAATAAAGATTCCAGTTTAGTAACACATTGTATTTGCATACCTTTGTTCACACGTCACTGATGCTTTGCACCAAATGTTGGGGCTTCAGAGTTATACCATAGTTCAAATACTGTGTAGCAAAGTGTGGTAAAGTGAAAACAGTACTGTGATGTGTACAGTACCATGATAAACAAAGGGACAACACCAGCTGATTAGAAAAGCTAGGAATGAAACAAAGAAAGGAGTAGTGAAAAAAGAAGACCAGGACAAGTAAGGTGCTTTCTGTAAAATGTTAACTTATCAAGCATTGAGAGTGAACTTGAGATCATGGCAAATTAATTTCTGGGGAACACACTGATATAAGTCAGCGGGAATTGTTCTGAAGGTAGTAGCAGTTGGAGTTTGTTTTATTGCCTTTTAGATCTAGTATATTACTATCCTCCTGTGGGTCTAAAGTCATTAAAGTAACCGCCTTGCGGTGAACCTATCAGCTGGAAAGATTGCAGAAGTAAAATCCCTGCAGAGGAGGCATGAGCTGGAGCCAATTGGAAAATGTCTTAGGGAGCTCAAGCAATAAGCAACGGGTCAACTTTTGTTACATGTGCATAGTACAGCATTTATTTGAAACAGGTGCACTTGTGAATTCGGTAAACACATTTCTCCATTCTGATCAGTCTGCTGTATGAAAGGTGAGATGTCTCACAAAAGTAGTACCATGAGCAATAATGAATTCCCATGTACAGAACTGTACCATGAACTATACCAGTCCCTGTCAACAGGAAGAACAGAATATAACACAATCTGTCAACAAATATGGTCAGTCTAATGTATGTGAAATGTCTTAAGGGGGAGGGTACTACAGTAGTTTGTAAAACTACAGACATAAGTAATCATAGGAATTTTCATAATTACTTCTTGGACAGAATACAATAACAGTAGGAACAAGCCATTCTGCTGAATTATTTTAAACCTGGAGGAAGTTTTTTTTTTGTTGTTTTAATAATTGGGACTGAATTTTAAATAAATTGACGTTGTTGCTGTTATTTTTTGAAATACTTAATCATGTCTTACTGGAATTACTGTGTAAATACTGAACTAGTACAGTTATTACCAGATTATCCACTGCATTGTAGTACAGTATTATTTGTTCCCAAAGTCATCTGTTAAACCACAATTGCTGAGTTAGTTTTTATATCGTATTATAACTGTACATTATGATTGTTCTTTATTGGTATTTTCTACAGTTGGACACATGGTCTTTCTTTCAATCAGCTACCTTTGTAGCGTGAGTAAAAATAATTGTTACTTACTGTAGCTGTGAGCAGGATGGCAAAATCAAGGTTATCATGAAGGTATTTTCAGAAACGCAGTGCAGAAGGGCCTGTAGGCATGGAAGTGCTATATTGCTTTGTGTTTTTTACTTTTATGGTTTGCGGGGCTTATGTGTTTGGGGAAGAGGTGGTGCAAGTTTAAGCTCCAAACCGTTTTGTGGCTACAATAAAAATAAATACTTTGAGTGATCCAATATACTGTACTGCATAGTACAGCACTAAAACCTAATTTCATCATGCTGCAAAAAAATATATTTTAAAGTTCTCTTGAATAAATCATGTTTTTATAATGGTAATAACATATGTTTAGCAAAATACATGAAACAGGGTTGTTTTGAAATAAATAAATTTTTTGGTTCTAATCATATGTATCGCAACTTAATAGACAAACCGTAGAGGTCACTAGCAGTTAAAGCTCATTGCAAAGTCTGTATTGGCTCAGACTGCAATGCAATGGACAACTTTTTATCGCAGAATAATTGCTGGAGAAAAATTTGTTCTGTTCTATTCTAAAGTATCACACGACAAAACAGTTGGTTATGCAATGGATAACTATTTATATAGATATATATATATATATATATATATATATATATATATATATATATGTGTGTATGTGTATATGTATATATTATATATATATATATATATATATATATATATATATATTATGTGTATGTGTAGAAATCTTTAATATATATATATATATATATATATATATATATATATATATATATATATATATATATATATATATGTATATATATATATATATATATATATATATATATATATATATATATATATATATATAGGTCATGCAGATCATCATTAGACACCATTAACCATTGAAAAATAGAGTACAGTTGGTGTAACTTTGCTGCAGTAGCATGAAAAGAAATCTTTAACCTAAAGAAAATAGAGTTGGACAATTCAAACCCTGAGTACATTTCCTTCACACAAAGAATTTAGAGCTGTTTGGGATTCCATAGCATTCATTTGGTTCCCTGGAAATGACAGAAAGGCTTACAATGAGATAGACAGTCATTCACTTAGTAAATATTTCCTTGATTTCTTTGCATTTAATAGTCTCCTAGAAAGCATCCAGTATTTCACTGAGATGATCTACAGTGCATTATCGGACCATTTCAGTGTAAAATATTAAGTGCTTTCTGTGCTTTTCTTGTCAATGTGGTACTGTAGATATATAGATATAATATATATATATATATATATATATATATATATATATATATATATATATATGGGCCATTTTAACACTTTACATTTTGCAATTCAATGCATTAAAAGCAACAGCTATTTTTTATTTTTTTTGAGTGAATGCGTGAAACCACTTCACGATGCCTAAGGATCTGTGTGAAAGAGCTTTGCTGAGTAACTTATAAATGAAGTAATGCTGAGACGTCCAACCTTTTTAGTTAACAGAGACATACCAATGACCAGGGAATACTTAGTTATACAACGTAAACTAACAGTAGGAAATACATTTAAAAGAGAGAGCTAACAAGAATGTGTCATGTTTAAACACTTTTTTTTTAATTGTTTTTTGTCGCATTTACTGTACTTGTTTTTGCCGAAGACTACCGATTGCCCTTGGATAAGCCTCAGATGGGATGCTCAATTTCTAAATCAAAGGTGTCATATTAGAGATCTGAAGTAACGTTGGTTCTCTTACTTGCTTGGAGTACTAGTAATAATTTATTTTAATCTCAATTGAATATGAATATTGAAAAATATAATATAATATTCTCTATGTCTGTGTGGTGATGATTAGAAGTAGCAACTGTATCTTAAACTGTATCTTAAAGTTGGTATATATACTGAGCATCAAAAGAAACCCATCACTTATATTTGGCATCAAAAGAAACGCATCACTTATATTTGGGTAAAATTCACTAGATGTGATCGAAAAATGACACTCTGTTTTAGTGACTTTTGTGACTGTTGCAGTGACTTTTTATTGTGCTGATTAACAATTGACATCATGAAGATGCTGCAAAATGATCTGTCGACCTTGGGCAGGTGTTGTGACTCTTGGTCTCCCAGTGGCCTGTCATTGACAGAGTGTGTCTGGTTGTACCGTCTCGCCAGGTTTGAAATTGCTGGCTGTGAGCGCCCAAGACGGCAAGCCACAGTATGCTGCTCTAGTCCAGCCTCCAACATGCCGATTACACAAAGGTGCTGCTCTCTGACAGACGTGGCATATTGTTTTTTTTTTTTCTCTGATTTTCTTTATTGCTTTTATTCAAGCTTGCAATTCAACAGCTGAAATCACTCCATATCCATCATTTATGGCTTCTAAGGAATAAAAAGCAATAAAAAATATTAGTTTTAAGTCACGTTTTGTACTCGCAGGGCCTGGTTTTGGAGCAAATATGTTAAGTTTGACCTCATTTTATGTAAATGTAAATGGTTTAAAACCAGTCAAATTAATACCTTTAGATTTCTGTGGGGAGATTTTTCTTGCTGCAGGGGATAAAATGCAGACTTGAGTCAATCATAAAATTTCTATTATCAGTATTGATTTCCCTGTAGCTTCCGCCAACATCAATTGTATACCTGGAGGAAAGATAAGGAAGGCAGGTGTTTTTTACAACAGCAGCAGTGTTATAAATAAATCTCTTTAGATGTTGAAATCTTTACTGATATGCTTGCAGAATATGCAAAACACATGACCCTGACCATCAAAAATGTTGGTACATTTTAGAGATAAGCCTTCTACAAAAAACATTATTAATCATTTACAAGTTATACAGACAGTCAGCTTGATGGCCACTGTAAACCAGGAACAAATATTTTTTCACATTCTGTAATGATTGGCAAAAATTAGATTTAATATATATGTTATCGTAAGTCTGAATCTGGTAAATCTTACATTTTACCGATAACTGTCAACATTTAACAAGAAAGGTGGTAAATGTCTGGAATTATGAAGAAATATATAGCTTTTCAACTATTTACCGGTTAATCTTGTGATTTACCGAAGCTTATTGAGAAATGTCTGGAATTATGAAGAAATATTTTGCTTTTTAGACATTTACCGAAAGCTTTATTTGTAAAAGCACTAGGTAACTCTTGAGATTTAATGGTTAGTGTCAAAAGTAAAATGTCACCATGTTTATTTTGGACATTAACTGCTTTGCTTATTAAATGTCGACACTATGTATTTTGGCAGAAATTATTATCTAAGAGCATCTGATGCTTATTTAATGCTTATGTGGCGTGGTATGAGAATATTGAATAAGCTGTGAAATACCACATTGTAGATAGGAAGCTTGATTGTGTTGTAGTCATATGGATTTAACAGCTTCATAATGCTACCATCCCTATGTCTACAGACAGCCCTGTATGCTTAATTGTTTTTTCTTTCTTCTTATAGGAGTAATCTATACTGCAGACATACTCGACCGAGAGACAAAGGATTCTTACTGGCTCACTATCTACGCCACCGACCACGGTGTTGTGCCATTATACACCACCATTGAAGTATACATTGAGGTGGAGGATGTGAATGACAACGCTCCGCTAACTTCTGAACCCGTTTACTATCCCTCGGTTCTGGAGAACTCTCCAAAAGACGTGTCTGTAATCCAGATCCAGGCCCAGGACCCAGACTCCAGCCCCCATGATAAGCTCACTTACAGAATCTCAAGTGGAAACCCTCAGAACTTCTTTGTTATCAACTCAAAGACAGGTATGCAGAAACCCCAATATACACATTACTGATGTTATTCCTAGGCTGAAGGAAACATAACTGATAACTGCTCCTAAAGTATTTCGTGGTGGTAACCAGCATATTCTGCCAATTTCTGTACAAATTAAATTGCATTACTGTATTGCTTCGGATTTAAGACGCAGCCCAAATTTCCCACCCTCAGTTTATGCATATAAGAAGATGAGATGCAGTTTGCAGTCGTCTGCTCTCACACAGAGTATTACAGTTATGCGCTGCTTCTCATTTCCAGTTGTGATTACTCACACCTGTTTTCTCCCTTTTTGTGAACTGTGGTATTGCTTGGCAAGTAGAAAAATACGGAAGTCTGATCAGCATTTCCAATCTGTCCAAGCTGGTACTGTTTGTTAGAACAGAGCCCAATAATGAAATGCTGAAATTGTAAAAGCTCCTCTTCGAATTCCTCAGGAAGGTAATAACGCTTCTTTGAAAGTGGCTGCCTGAGTGTCATGGATGATTCGAGATCGCGCAGTGATGTTTTTGTTCGTCTTTTCTCTGGCAGGGAATCGTGTTCCTGTTTGTGTACTCAGGCAGTTATGTCTTTTGTTGGCGATTCTAATACACGCATCACTATAGTCAAATCTAAGATGGAGACCATTTTTTAAGAAGACAAATTCGTATTGAAAGTGCATCTTAAATTTGAAAGAATACAACAGTTGTTGAGATATTTTTTCCAGTAATTAATATTTATCAAAGTATTTGAATATTGATTTTATTTCATTATTTTAATTTGCAAGAGTCAAATGTAAAGTTCAACATAATGTACTGCCCTGTAAATAGATGAAAGGGCAGCATTTCTGGATAGATCTCAGTGCTTGTCCAGCAGTGGATTGAAAAAGGCTGAAGATGATGATGATGATGATGATGAGAGAGAGAGAGAGAGAGACAGAGAGCACACCTCCCATTTAACAAGCTTTTTATTATTGCATGAAAGAAAGGATATACAGTATGCATGATTTATTTATTTGCATATGCAGTTATTTGCATTGCATAATATGGTGGTCTGCCTTTAGTTTGCCTTCTCTGTCTGATTTTGATCCTCTTGCTGTATTTTTTAAAATAATGCATTCTGTGATTTAGTGGGCCAGTTATCTAGCCAGGTTCTCACAATAATGAGGCAAATCTTACAGAATTCGGATACCATCCTGTATGAACAGTTGTGTATTTAGAACACCCCACCCATCACCCAAACCATAACAAATTAAACTGTTGCAGATAGTCTCTGAAGCCAGTTAGCAGTCTGATATTTAATGGATGTATCACAAAGCTTTAAGTGCTGTAATTAAGGATAAATAATTACTTGGCAGTAGCATTCTCATAAATTGACAGTAACAAGGTTAAATGTGTTCGTTGTTGGATGATTACTTCTCTTTGGGTTAGACAGATGCTTGTTTATTTAAGAGTTGTGCACACTTTCTCGCAATTATACAGAGACAGCTTGGAGCTATAAAAGTGCAGTAGAACTATTTTGTGTAGCAATGTTCTAAAAGACCTGTGCAGTTACAAAAACACTCGGATTGTTTGAAATAAAAGGCATTATGAGTTGTTTTTTTTTTATGTGGCGAGTCAAAGCTGCACTACACTGGAGGGCCTACGGCGATGCCAGCTTTGATTCTGATCGTGTCACATTTCAGAAGCTAAGAAAGGCTGTGCTCATCCTTGGATAGAAGTCCTCAAAGAACACCAGGTGCTGGAATGGCCTGTTTTCGCTGCTCAGTTGGTTTTTCCCAGCATGGTCTTTAAGGGTAATGTGCTGTTGTACATCATATTTAAACTGTGGTCCTGTCTAAATGATAGGTAATACAGATTGTTCTTTATATTGAGGAAGAATAGGAAAGTTAATCTTGTGTTCTGGACAAATCCCAGGACTAATAAAACATTCTCCCTGCCTGGCTACGTTTGCTTCAACTTCTGCAATGTAAAGGGTATATCATAATGAAGATATCTAAAGCATATATGTGTGAATATGTTTAGGTTAATGTGAATTTAGGGAAATATTGTAGTATTACCTTTTTATAAATGTGTTGTTTATTTATAGACATTTTGCTTGATATACATTTGTTTGGGTCATGGAAGTTTGGCCAGACAGCTACTCTGCCATTACAGTTCCCCTTGCACCATCACTGCCTTATAAATATTGTGTTAATAACACTGTTTCTGCATTTGCGGGATCTGCCTACAGCAATCAAACCCTTTAGGTAAGATTGGATTTCAACAGGGTATATACAGTACGTTCTTGACAGTTATATCCTTAACAATTTAGGTCAGCTTGGGTGCAACCCATTGACTTCATCAAATTAATTATTAGGAAACATAGATAGAGCCGGGAGAACGCTAGTCTCATGACATCATTGTCATATGATCAGCAAGCACAGTAATCAGCCTATATTTGTAAACCTACGTGGGGTGTTGCAAACTAAGACCTAAATAAAGGCTATGCGTGTCAAGTATTGTTTAGATCTCCTCTTTATCTTCCAAAGATGCACTGATGTTTTTTTTTTTTTTATTATTTTATTATTATAAATTTAGCAAATGGTTGTAGTTGTTATTAATATGTTGGTGGTTTTAATATTTATTTATGTATTTATTTATTAATTTTTTTTGTCTTTACTACTGTGATTGGCTTTTGAAATACAACATGAATTATTATTGTAAGCTACCAGATCAAGGGAAACATGTTTGTCAGTCATTTTCTTTGTGTGTGTGCGCATAGATATATATATATATATATATATATATATATATATATATATATATATATATAGCACCACAGCATCATTAAAATCTAATTATATCCCCCAAAAAATAAATGATGCTGTAAAACAAAGAATTCTGTGGGTCACTCATATTTGTTCACAGGCTGCTGTTTGCCCTGATATAGAAATTCCTTTAGGGTTGAAACATCAACATATCACCCTGAATTTTTAAATAAAAAACACTTACCAGAACCAATAGCAGACCCCAGAGTTTTGCTGAAGGCTAACCTCAATGTGTATTTGTTCTTAAAATACCATTGTTACAATACTTGTAGGTCAGAAGATGAAAGTACCACTCTTGTGCCTTTCTACCAATGACTCATCTCATTCCGTTGCTTGTAGTGTCATTGTGCAACCATATCCCCTCTTTGTGCAAAAAGTCATTGTTGTGACACTGCATAGCCATTGAAGAAAATGTTGTACGTTAACGTGTACACTGTATGACCCTGTGGCAGGCTGGCGAGTGGATAGAGGCCCAGAGACAGACTGCAGTTCAAAAAAATAACTATTTTATTATAAATAAACACAAAATGAAAGGGCACAAGGGCCAAAACAAAGCAATTTAAACACAAAAAAGATAAAAAGCAAAACTTACAAAAATAACAGTTTCCAGGCTGGGCAATGCCTTCACTGGATTCAAACTTTCTAAAACAACCCAAAAAAAACCAACCTGCTTCCTCAGCTCCCTCTCTCCAAATGAGAAGCAGAGGCCTCCTTTTATATCAGGTGGCTGGGCGCTGATTGATCGTTAATCAACCTAATCAACTAATCAACCCCAGCCACCTGAACATAATAAACCCAGGCAGGTAGGGGAAGTTAACCCCATCCCTGCCAATTTCTAAAGAGCAGAGCTTTGCTCTGCCACAGACCCGTATGGCGATTAATGCAAAAATGTTTTTACTGACTTCATATATATATATATATATATATATATATATATATATATATATATATATATATATATGAACATCATTTTGATCTTTTATTTAACATAATATAATTAAAGAAACTCTAAAATGATATTGCAAAACTGGAAACCGTAATAGTAGTACAATATTTAATGTTCAGTTTTTATGAAAAACTACAAAGCAGTATGTAATTCAATATGTTAACTTAACATTGTTCGCCAGGTTTTCTTCGACTTTATGAAGTGTCACCCTCTGTCATGTTTGTCTTTGGATCAATGCATATACTTTAAATATACCGTCATCAGGGGGTGCTTACAATTTTGGGGGTTAATATCATGGTTCTTTTAATTTGGCACACTAAACACTGTTGTGCTTGTGGAACTGATGTGACTAAAAATACATAGGGTTCTGATATTCTGGTAACAGCAGTGAACAGAAAATGAATACATCTATAATCCACAAACTGTGGATCATTAGAATGAGTAAAAGGCCTGCTGTGATGACATACTGTATATGGAATCATACCTTACTCAGCTATGTGATTTTACAATGCTTGATGCTTAAGTGTCTTGTTCTGAATATGTTGGCAAAAGCCTTGCAGATGGATTTTGGTTGGTTTTGATCTACCAAGGATACTAGCAAGCCAAAAACACATAAAAAAAATTGATTGGGGGCATTATTATTTCACACTCGTAACAGAATACAATACACTTTTTTATCGGCTCTGCTCTATGTGGTAATGACTGGAATGATTTTGACTGACTGTTGTGATATTGAAGTCCACAGCATTTAGTTTATCCCTGTTTCAGTTTTCAAATGCGTTACATTTTAGCACAGTACCTTTTCTTACCCTTCATTCGTCCTTTGTTGCTTTCAACAAAGCCACATGACTGCACTTTCAGTACACACTTGTGTTGACCACAAGTGAAGGCCTTGTTGTAGTGTGAACCTCAAGAGAGAAGATTATAAGAGTAACGAAGCATGCACTTCATACCACTTGAGGACAGTTTTGATAGAGGTCCCTGTGACACCACTGTCACCATCACTCTCACCTGTAAAGTTCAAGCATGGCTTGAGGCACAAGTTAAAAGTCTCAGTCCCCAGTTGGCTGCAGTTAGTACAGCACTTGAGCTGTTTTTAATTCTCCTGTCCAGCTTGCTTAATGGACCATGTACCTGCCTCGAAAAAATATATATGTTTTTGAAGATGTTAAGATGTTAACTCATGTTTCAGCTTGCAATCTACACTGTTCAGATCCAGTTGAAGTACGTTTACTGAAATGTTTATTCTGTGAGTTTTCCCTCTTTAATGGCAATGTATCCTGTTCTACTGAGCACTGGTATGATAGGATCAGATATGATTATAATTTGAAGGCTTGGACAAGTTGAAAATCTGTATATAAATCTATATGCTATATCTGTATAGTAATCAAAATCTTCAGTTGCACAAAAGCTATCAATTGTGTTTTATATATAGGCCTAGGCATACTGTAGGTATTTTAAGCCATGCTGTTAAGCATCTGAACAAACTCTCCAGCTGTATGATTTATGTTTTTATTTATTTATTTATGCATTTATTTATTTTTATTTACTTTTAAGTTTGAAATTAAAATACTTGTAGGCAAGCTCTTGGATAATTGTGTTCCAGAGATAAAACAGTTTCCCATTCCCCCAATATGTATGACTATCATCACAGAAGAAAATTAATTTTACTCTTAATCGTGTTATTTAATTTTCAATGATTACTCAAGGGTGTTCAACCACAAAACAGCCTTGCAAAATATGCAGATGGAATTGTAATTGTGCATGTAATTAGTTAACCCGTCCCAATTTTTAACACCTTACAAAAATGATCACAAACACTCATGCAATTGTCTGTTGCTTCTTGTTGAACTGGTTAAATCAATGAGTGTCCGCAAGCTTTTGTGCCAGAGGAGGACTAATCTCATTTTCTATACCTTTGATTCTGCTGTCTATGCTAAAAGGATTGAAACATCCTGTTAAAAGGGCAGAGCAGGAGAGATTTATGCTCCTCCCCTCTGTTGACCTTATATTCATTACCAGTGGTTCTGCCTGCTTTGGAATCGCCAGCAGATAGAGTGGTAGGGATCTGCACAACAGTAGGAGCAATGGTTTTCACCTTTCACATGCAATTAATAATGTTGGTCTGTTCTAAAAGAAAAGGTAGTAATGTAGATCAAGAGGGTGGCAGTCCGGTCCTTGAGATCTGCAGTCCTCCGTGTCTTGCAGATATCATTAACTAATTAAGACTAGAGGGAGGTTGAGGACCGACATTGTGCACCCCTGTAGATGCCAGATTAAAGGGCACTGACTCCATGGACAAGCATTAAAGATGGACAACAACAAACAGAATATTCCCTTTGAGGTGCTTTGAATTACCAACAGGGTATTCATGTACGGTTGCTGCATAGCACAGTCTGGTGCCCAATACTCAAATCCCCAAATTGCATTTTCTGAACACCCAATATTGATACTGATTGCAATCTAGACAGTACTACAGTACTTCAAATACACCAGTACTGATACAATAGAGAGGACATACTTTAGCGTTGATATGAGGTAATGATCAAGTTATTGTTTTAAGAGTAAGTGAGGGACCCCTGCTGTTCTTCCATAGGTGGTCTTTCATGACCAAAAAATGCGCAGTGTGTACATCTATATTTAAATTAATATGCATTGCCTTTTTTGTGTTCCTTTTAATGTTTGGATTTATTTCTTTAAATCGGTATGTACAGAATGCTAATGATGCTATTGGCAGCAGCTGTGTGTAGTTAAACCATTGTGAGACTGATTATCATAGCTGAACAATTAAACACCTTTAACCTTGGCAGATGGGTGATGAATTAATGAGAATGCTGATAGTAGTATGTTTTTTCCACTAAAGGTTATGTACAAAGCCCATGTGTCTTGCGTGCCTTACTGGCTTTAAAGTACATCCTGTGCTAGGTAATGCAAAATGACAGTTGTATGTCTCTTAAAACATCTGTTAACAGTATTTAATAAGCAGGGATGCACTAAGGCCACTCTCATTTTGAATTATGCTGCGTATTAGCACATACAGAATGTACCCCTCGTCCCCTACAAGGCATGTGTCTGAGGATGCCTTCACATTCAGAGACCCACTTCCTGCAAAAATAAAGTACCTAGCATATGTTTCATTTGGAACTCATAGTTCATCTGCCAGTTCTGTAGTTCTCAACAGCTGCTTGTCTGCACGCCTTGTAATTTGTGGTTGTACAATGGGTGGGTGTCGGCGACTGGCAGCATTGGTTCCATGTCAGTGGGTTTTGTTTTCTGGTGACTTCTCCTCTGCTTGTATTTAAACTACAATAAGCAAAGTTGCCTTTTATGTAATTTTTATTTTTTTTTATGGTGACTAGGCAGTGAAAGCAGCCTGTAGAATTAAGACTGTACTTTAAAGTGAAGTTATTGAATTTGCAGATCTTATATATATATAGCATATATATATATATATATATATATATATATATATATCTATATATTATATATATATATATATATATATATATATATATATACAACGTTTTATTTAGCAGACACTTTTATCCAAAGTGACTTCCAGCCATCACAGCTGCTGCTAAGTCATTTAGCAGAATAGGACCTTGCTTTTACGTCTCATCCAAAGGACAGAGCACAAGGAGGTTACATGACTTGCTCAGGGTCACACTTAGTGAGCCAGTGGCTGAGCTGGGCTTGAATCTGGAACCTTCTGGTAACAAGCCCCTTTTTTTAAGCACTGGACCACCAAGCTTCCTTATAGTTCCAATGGTATTCCTTACAGAAATAGAAATAGAATTAGTTAAGCCATTACCCGTGTATTTTAGGTATAAATAAATAAAATCTCAGCAGATCGTTCTTTTAAAACAAACTTGATAATGGACAGTTTTGTTTTTTCCTTCCTGCTTCCTATCGAGGAGATTGATATTGATTCAATAATGCACATTTGGCTTGAAGCAGCATGCATTTTAAGCATGTCTGACAGTAACATAAGTGCTAACAGATACCGAAATAAATAAAAGGAGGCTATTATCAAAAGGTAGGAAAGTGTGACCTCTGTGATTATCTCATCAGCAATCTTCAAGGTAAAGCAAATTTCTGGTGGAAAATACCAAAAGCATTGCCTGTGGGTGTAATTGGTGAGGATTTCTCAACTGCAATTGGGTTTATAGAAAGGGCAGACTTCTTATTTTCACACCATTGTCATTGCTCAAACTCTATCAGGGTCCTTAGGAGAGAGTGCCACCTGATTTATAATACAGTGACAGGATGAAAAGAGATTTAGTTAGAGATGCGGCCGTTTGTCGGTTGATCATTGTGACACCTTACAGAGTCATTTACACCATTAAAAATGTCCTGGTTTCGGTTCTTGCCACGCAGGAAAAGATAGAGGCTGTAAATCTCCCTGCAGCTAGCTGTCAGCAATCAAATCTGTTCATTGACCTTCTTTAAATTAAGTTGAACAGCCAGGGTTGTATTGTATTCTTTGTGCCTGGGTACAAAGACTTCATCCAACTGCATCCCTGTCTTTCATGAACGAGGTGTTCATTAAAACAGAAGCGCAAATGTTATGGCTGAACAAAGGCTTCTAGAAACCATTCTTGACCGCGGTGCTGTCAAATAGATAGGTACTTGTTTCTACAAGGTTCTGAGGAAAGCCAGAAATACATCTTAATATTTTATATATTGTAACACTATATTGTCTGTAGTGTTGCACAGGAAAGTGGTACAATGGTGTTTAGTACATTACAGTTGGTTGTTATAATACTCTGAACTGTGCTGCAGTTTGGCTTGATGAACTCATGTTATAAACCTGCAGATTTATATGTTAGACAGCATCTGTCGCGTGCTCCTACCTCTAGCAAATCATATCCGTACAGTACGTCACATTTGTAAATAACAGGCTGGCAGGATGCAGAGATGATGGTGGTTATTGAACTTGGCTCTGCTCATCAACGTTTTTTTTTTTAAGAGTTTGATGAAGGTTTGAGATGTTATTGCATCGATGCCAAAAATAAGCAAGAATTCACTTTTCCCTTTGTTGTTTCACTTTAAGCCGTAGCTGCAACATCAACGTCACTCAGGACAGCTACTTTAGTCACACAGTTGGAGTGGTCTTAGTCTTTGAATTACTGAAAATGTTGATGAAAACAAATTTCTTTTTGTACACGGGTCTACGGTAGCAAGCAAGTGGTAATGAGTGAACAGTTAATGCTTATCAACCAAGCACTGCCACCAACAAACTAGACATTTTTTAACTTGAAAAATGCAGACATGTCAGATAAGTCCAATGGCTTAAAAGAAGTAATGTTTTAAAAAAAAAAAAAGTACCTATTGGCTGAGCTGATGTTTTTACTTGCTGCACAGGGACGATAAGCAAAAAGCCATGAAGAACAAACTGAAAGCACATATTAAACAGCATATCTGTTGCGTATATTTCATTTCTTAAGATTCAGCTCCAGCAGTCTAGTGGCGAAAGCCGACTGTCAGAGTAGGATATAACGTTCCTGAAATGTAAGTATAATAAAGGGATTTGTCTCTCTGATTCCAGCTTATCTCAGTAGTTTGCCATCTCCCAGCTTGTGATGAAGCACCGTGTGTCTGCCTGTGATAATGGATTTAGAGCCAGCTTCAGTCCTTGCTCTTGGTAATTGTAGCAACAACATGAAGCACCTACTGTTGGAGCTCTGCAGGAGATGAACCACTTCTCTATTTATTGTGGTTAGTGTATGGCTACTTTTTAATAGGACCGGTTCTAGCCACTTATTGGCCGATACAAATTGGCACTGCATGTACATTCTTATAATTAAAATATTGTATAGTTTGTAACTGCGGTTTATTTTTTAATTTAAGTAGCTTAACTTTAAGCACACAATGGCACTAAATATCCGTGTGTCCATAAAAGTGAAGTTGAATATGAATTTTGTGCTCACCCCTGTTAAAGTACAGTGAATTTATCTAAAAAGTGTTGCTATTATTTTAATAACCTTGAGCATTTAGTGTTTGCCATGACAACATATTTCATTGTTTATAACTAGGGCTTCTGCTTTTCAGTTTTTATTAATTTAATTTTTCGATGCTTATTTTTTAGTTATTTTCGAGATATCCCAAAATTCTTCTGGGTTTTGTGTGGAGGCATTTTTATTACATTTTGCCACTCTGTTTTAAATCCTTTACACTTCAGTTGGAAATTTGGACTATATGACTTTTTCAGATCTTTTCAGATCTCAGATATGCAAACACACACTCTGTGTAGACATGCGAACCTCGTTGTGTTGCTTGAGCCTCTACTAACCTCCAGTGCATTGTAAAATGTTCTGTTAAGCCCTCTGATTGGCTGAGACCATACATCCAATCACTTGGTAAACAATAAGTGATGTCACAGGGTGAACGATTCATTGGAGCTGTCATATTTCAGGAGCATGTTATATGAACGTTTACTCGTCCATTTTCTATGGTACACCATGTTTTTATTTTATTTTGTTTGGCTTCTGCTCTGGCAAGCTTAATTAAATTCCTCACATCCATGACTGAACAGCAAATCCCTGGACACTAGAATATACAATATACAAAATATTTAATAAATGTATATATAATATATTGATTTTATGTATTGATATTTACTATACTGTCTTTGAAATGAACAAAAATAATACACAAAGAAAAGTAAATGTGGGTGTTTTGCAGCTACAGCCTTCTCCTGTCTAGCACTGAACAGTACATAACATTTTGACCCTATACAATAATTACAAGCGTTGAATAAATAGTTCAGTAGTCTGTTACAGTAGTTTAACACTGGGTAGCTAACACTCTGGGTCCACTGTAGCATTTTGAAAATAGTAACCACTCATACACAGTATATAGGAGGCTAAAACCATTTAAATTGATGGTGCTGCATTTGAAACCACATTGTGCCACTGTACATACATATACAACAGAAAACATGATCGAGAAGGTTTTTATGTGCAGCCTGGAGATAAAAGCAAATGGTGTTTTAGGAAATGATTGAGTGCTTTATGGGGATGAGGTATTGTATATTTTTGCGAGTGTGTGGGACATCACTCTCTATTCTGGCTGATTTGAGCAGGGACATAACTGTTTAACAAAAACAAAAAAAAAGCAAACAAACTGTTACCTTTCAATTGAAGGTTTATATTTATTTTTCCTTCTGTATCCGAGAAAACTTGCCAAGCCCCTCCCCCTAACACCACAATGTTCGTGAATCCAGTTACAGTGGATAATGCATTCAGAACCATATTCCTTAAGCTAATTAAGGTGTGGTGTTAACAAGAGTGTGGAATGTGTTCCTTAGGGGCTAGGCATGAACAGCAAATATTAGTGCTGAGTACACGTTCTGCTTGCTACTGTCGTGGATTATAAAGCTGCAATCTACCACAATAAAGTTCAGTTTCATTCTAAAGTAGAAATATGTGCGAGCAAAAAGGATGGCTATCCCTTCAATTGAGCTCCCTGTTTTGTGTGAAGCACTGCCTGTTGATACAGCAGTCAAAACAGATGTCATGTATCTGCATATGCTTTGTATTTTTCAGCGTTCAGATCCACAGTGGCACACATTGACTGCAATTTACTGTACCACCTTTAATCGATAATGAATTCATATGTGTATGACCATTCCCTGACCTTCCTTGTGGCTAGCACTCCCAACACGTTTCTTTGTTAATAAATCACCTCTTGTGGTATAAGCATTTGGGCAAACAGAATGCCGCACCTGATTGATTTGGTGTTTATTTATTTCTATAGTTTGGCTTTCTGAGTGCAGTGGGATGAAGAGCATATTGACTATCCAGCCTTTTTAAAGCTATATAGACACACCACTATTGAGTCCTGCTTGTCCTGTTTCCACTGATATCTTGATGGGTCTGAATATGTGAAAAAATGTAGAAAACCATAGTGGGCGCTTCCTCTTTAGTGCTCCCCTTTAAGTCTTCCGCTTTAATTAAGTCTTAATAAAGCAGGCCGATTTGTGAATGGTTCTATATGTGCGCATCTTATTAGTGGTTTTGAACAGCGTTTAATTATGATTGCACAGTGGCTGAGCAGACTGCTACAGCACAGCATTGCATGTTGTGTCTGTATCGCCACATTGAGAGTCTACAGTACAGGCTAGCTTTGCCTGCAGCAAGTTTGTGAGTTGAAATCTCTCAAGAAACCTGGCATGCTTCCAGAGCCTGATCATCCATGGCTGAAGGTGGGAAGATCAATTGCTATGGCACCCATTTTCTATGCCTCTCCCTGGATCACAACACACACACACACACACACACAGGAAAGAACTGGCTGGGGGAGGAAGCTTTGCTCGCTCCACTTTTCAGCACTGTAGTTTAGCATTAATCACAGTCTAGGGAGCTGAGACCGATACAGTAAAAAGGAGACGCTGAAAATATATATATATATATATATATATATATATATATATATATATATATATATATATATATATATATATATTTAAAGGTGATTTCTACAGTAGGACATTGAAAAAGGTCTGATGTAAATAACATGTACAGTAGTCTAGTAGACTTATGAAGTTGCAGTGCTACACAACAATATGCAAAACATAACTGCTTGATGTCTGTTTACACTGTGCTTTATCAGATGGATGACCTTGTAGACAAATCTAATTTGTCTATTTTTCTTTAAAAAAAAGAAAGAAAAGCTAATTTCCTCTTTTTTTTAATTTCATTCTCTATAACATATTGATAGTGGCATGGCCATTGTTTCTAATGTTTTGTACAAAACCTACACAGAATCTAATGTTTCCACCACTGAAAATGCAGCAGCTCTTATCCATAAGCACATTCTTTTATATCCACTTGGCTCATCGTCATACATGCCCCATTAGCTTCAGTATTCCCTGAGACTGATTTAGCCTTCTTTAGAATCACTCAGCTTGGCAGAAGGGTTTATATCCTTTAGTTTTAGTCTATTTCCTGACTTCTAGCATGCCCTTCAACCGATGGTGGTTTTGTGGGGTACAGTGAGTGTTTGAAAATGAAATTCACCCAGTGAAATGGCTCTAAGTGAATTAAGTAGAATGCCCCTAATGCATTTTGTAATGGAAGGGAAGGAAGTTTTTTTTAGAGCGTAGTAATTGTTTTAAGATATTCTGCTGTTGACAAAAAAGTTCTGTAGAAGTCCATTGAGTTGAACAATGAGCAGTTGTTTATTATTATCTTGTAGACTTAAACATCAAAGGACTATTTCAAAAATGTAGAATACTCTTTGGAATTATCTTTTTCATTTACTTTTCATCTCTTTTAATGTGTCACCTGCCAAGACCGGTCAGTGTTTAGGCTTTGTTAACAGTGATTGACAGGCACCAAGCAGCGTGCTGGCAAGAAACATGCTATTAGAAAGATGGCTTTTGTTCATATTGGGACTCCAACTGTAGAGCCTTAAGCAGCAGACTACTTTAAGATGGTTTGCAACAGTTTATGATATCCATGGAAATGTCGTATTTTGATATTATATTGAAAAGTGGGTTACCATGCTAACTTTTTGAGATTGTTATTTTATCAGTTCCAGAGTGCTAGTGCCCGTGCTCCGTGGTGGTGTGACAGGTTGTGATGGGGTGGTAGTGCCCGTGCTCCGTGGTGGTGTGACAGGTTGTGATGGGGTGGTAGTGCCCGTGCTCCGTGGTGGTGTGACAGGTTGTGATGGGGTGGTAGTGCCCGTGCTCAGTGGTGGTGTGACAGGTTGTGATGGGGTGGTAGTGCCCGTGCTCAGTGGTGGTGTGACAGGTTGTGATGGGGTGGTAGTGCCCGTGCTCAGTGGTGGTGTGACAGGTTGTGATGGGGTGGTAGTGCCCGTGCTCAGTGGTGGTGTGACAGGTTGTGATGGGGTGGTAGTGCCCGTGCTCAGTGGTGGTGTAACAGATTGTGATGGGGTGGTAGTGCCCGTGCTCAGTGGTGGTGTGACAGGTTGTGATGGGGTGGTAGTGCCCGTGCTCAGTGGTGGTGTGACAGGTTGTGATGGGGTGGTAGTGCCCGTGCTCAGTGGTGGTGTAACAGGTTGTGATGGGGTGGTAGTGCCCGTGCTCAGTGGTGGTGTAACAGGTTGTGATGGGGTGCTAGTGTCCGTGCTCAGTGGTGGTGTAACAGGTTGTGATGCGGTGATAGTGCTGGCTCTGTAGCTTCAGCTCTTGTGGTACTCGTCTGCCAAATACAAAACACAACAGCACTCCGATCTACTAGCGTGTCAACGTAAGGGGCCGTTCTCATGTAGCTGCATCCCCTTTGTACTGCTAAACTCCTCCCTGTGATCAGTACGGCGCCACGCTCTATCCAATCGCCATGCGCCCCACAGCTGATCACAGTGGAGTTTTTCAGCAGTCTTGCAGCTATGCCCTTTCACCAAGATGGCCGACTTCTAGTTACTAAAGTTATTCGTGTAAAAAATTAAACCACTTTGTTTGACGCTTGTCAGCTTCAACATCTTCTGAGACAGTACATACAAAAATAAAAGTGCCACTGTATTCCATGCAAGGTTGTAGGGTAATTCAGTAAAGTACTGGATGATATATATATATATATTAACACATGATTAAAGACCACTTGTACCAAGATGAATTGTCACAATAAGCTAGGCCCTTTCTGTAATTTCACATTCGTATACTTGTTTTCTGTCTGTGTGCCAGTTTTTTTTTTTTATTTTTAAACAGAATAAACATATGGAGGTGATTAGTTTCTGCTTGGTAGCCAGTATGAGGCGCACAGTTAATTTTCATTAACCCACAGCAGTTGTTTGTGTTTTGTTCAGTCAAGTATTGTGTTTAACCTTGGGAATGCTATTAAAAGAGCTCGGATCTTAATTATTTTTGGCTGTTGACTAGCTGTAGCTGCTTTCATCAGGTACTCAGACGCACGTAAACATTACATAAAAGCCGCGGGGTTGTTCAAAGTCTTTAAAAGTGCATCCGGCCACAACTCTAGAGAGGAAATGCTTAATAAACAGCACAAGAAAATGTGTAGCTTAAGGAGAGTTGATACCCATCTATTAACTGTCATCCCTGGGGTGATGTCAGAGCCATATTACATGAGAGGCAGAACAACTTTAAAGTATATAAAGTGCACACTGGTTACAGTTTTAGTTTTTGCTCTGTGGTTTGTCTACTGTGAAGTTTATTTGAGTAGCTTCTGTGTATCAAACGTTTCCTCTGTTGTGGAGAGTTGAAATTAGATTGGACATGCAGTACACTAGGACTCAATGAGCGGGTGTTGCTTGGGGTCTCTACCACTTGCTGGTCTCTGAACTGACCTTTATACCTTCTTTAGCCAGTAAGTACTCTATCAACTCTTCCTTACTGTGCAGTTAAAGCAATGATTTGTATTTTAAATTATGAACGTGTTTCTTCTTGACTCAAAGAGAGCAAAAATTTAATTGAGATTATTGACAAACTTACAAAGCAAATAATGTCACAATACGGTATCGGCAGAGTTTGACAGAATAGAAAAGTTAATGGTACTGTAGTAGAACAAAATACTTTTTTTCACACTTGTTTTTGTTTGTCCAAACATTTGTCCTAAAATATTAAAAGAATGCCGAAATTTCAAATCAAAATGATGCTGTGCACATCCTGTGTGGCAGGTGTTACTGCTGCGGTAGTTTTTGCATTGGGAAAAGGTAAATGACATGATGCATTGAGAGGTGCTGTACCTACTTTCAATAGAAGAGAGCCTGTTTTATTCTCAAAGCAGTGCAATTGATTTCTACTCTTGAAATGTGCTCTTTTAACTGTGGAATGGATTCTCAATGCCTGACTGACCATTTCAGCCTGCTCTGGCTACAGTGAGCAACTGATAAATTATATCTATATATGTTGCCATCATGGAGAAATATTCAGGTTAAAAATGATGTATGATTCTATTATTCTGTATGAATATCTTGAACTTGTAAAAAGAATGCATATGTTTTAACATCAGGGTGTGCTCATGCAGTAGGTGGTCGTTTTATAGTAGAAATCCCTGATCACAATCCCAAAGGTAAATATTTTACAATTACTATTTTTCTTTCACTGTGGGGGTAACGCTTTATATAGTGACTGCAGAGGCAGTATATTCCAAACGATTTTCAGTTAAACTTCTGCAGTATTCTGCGGCTAAGAGAACACCCTTCGGGAAGCAAGTACAGTGTTCTTATAGCCTAAGTGTTCTCTAAGACACCAGACACAATATGAATCAATCAATAAATTAATTAATATGTATTACCTGTCATGATGCACGTGCATAAGTAAAAGAAAAGCAATAGGCAAGTGTATGTTAATAAACTTTAATAATAAAGTAACAGACAAACTGACGTTAATAAACTAACTGTCAAACTAAATTAACACAGCACCCCTACACATGTTAAATCCAGCAGCAATATACAAGACATGCACATTATTTAACAGACTGGGGAAGCAAGTCTGTTAAACCCCAAGCCATGAAAGATGAAGCAGATCTGAGAAGAGCTACGTATTGAAGAATCCTGTAGAGGTTAGAGATTTTAGAGTCACTGCATATTTGCTCTTTTTTTATATCAAATCAAACAGTTCCCAGATTTTTATTATAAACAGAATTCCAAATCTGAAGGGATATGAAGATTTTAAATTGTCATGCCCAAGTGAACACTAGAATACTGTGTATTGCACAGAAAATGTTATGAAAAAAAAATAAACATAATATTAAAATCACTCGCTTGTCAAATTAAAAAAACTATGCTAACAATAGCAATCCCATGTTGACTGCTAACCTATTTTTTCCAAACTTCTAGAGTTGAATAAATCATCCTTGCATTTGCTCTTTAAACTAACTATCTGTAGGAGATTTTGTAGATTTTTTTTTTAATGTATTTATTTTTTGTTCAGGATGCAAAGACAAGTACAATCCCTATAGTCCTTTTCAACTTCACAGGACATGCTGTGTAGACTAGATCCCCTGCTAGCACAATGCTGTGCAAGTATGCACTTCTGAGACAGTTACCACCTGTTCATGATTTACAGAGACAGAAAAAAAACAACTGCTAAAGACTTTTAATTATTTAGTATAGTATAATAATGTCTCAGCATCAGTATTTGGTGAAATCAGTAGAAGGTTATTATCACCAGCAGGAGATGCATATCCTTGGTGATGAAAAGAGGGAACCGGTATAATTATGACTGTGTGTGGAGGTGTGGGGGGGGGTAAATAATATGCCTTTCCGACTGTCTGAATGTTACAATGACATTTTTTCATGCGATCTTGAGAACATCTTGTCCAATCATGATGAAATAACGTCTACTCCGTAAACATTCATGAAGTACTGTAGTTATTCCACGAATGATGATGAACAAACACCTGCACAGTGGGCTGTCTATGACTGAAATATTCTGTTTACATAGAAAGTACTGTACAATGCATACAACTGAATACATTTAAACAGTAGATTTAGGGTATTACTCTCCTTGTTTGAAAATTTGGAACAGTATGATTTGCCCGGTCATTAAGTCATTGGTCTTGAATAAATGCAAGATAGATTACAAAAATGAGATTCTTTCAAAGTAGAAACCGGCGTTTTTCTGAGTTTTTGTAATAACATTCTATGGTTTGGGACCATCAATGTACCTTAACTAAACCGTTCTACTCCAGTGAATCACTCCCTACTCTTGTAATGGGCTGACTGATTCCCAGTGGAGGTATTGTGTGATATGTAATAAGCCATGCTGTAAGATTGTCTCTTCTCTGTAAATAACCTCCCACACGCCTACTGCATGGTTTCTCTTGCGCAGATGCCGTAATGTTACTGCAGAGAAGGATTTAAATATTCACACATGAATTTAAGAATATAAACAGTATGTATGTGTAGTACATAACTACCCACAGTTTTCGTATACTGGTGAGTAATGTTTATAATCGTGTACAAGTGCAGTGTCTGCATTGGTTTTATTATAAAACATTTTCCAGCTTCTGTGAAAATAAAGTACCTAATCTCATAAACATATACCAATCATAATTCATCTTTGATGCAACTGGAGTTAGGTAATTGTACCAATTCATTGACTAATTACAGATTATGATGTTTTGTAGTATAAAATTCTAGTGTGAACAAATCTTTCATTACAAATTAGATGTATAATTTCCATG
Source organism: Polyodon spathula (assembly GCF_017654505.1). Lineage (NCBI taxonomy): Eukaryota > Metazoa > Chordata > Actinopteri > Acipenseriformes > Polyodontidae > Polyodon > Polyodon spathula. The sequence continues at coordinate 4,217,169 of NC_054542.1, forward strand.
GGCAATCAGCGGGACATCAGGCAACCAGGCAGAAGCAGCTTAGAATTATGCTTCACCATAGTTACATTCCCCTTTCCAATGTTCCCCAGGTTGGTAATAAAAGTACATTGATATTCTTAACTTTTTGCACCATACAAGTATAATTTTGAAGTATTTTTCAAGTCAGTTTCAAGCAGTATTTGAACAACAGCATAATACTTTGTGGACCTGCAGCCCATTTGTATTTTATAAACAAGAAACACAAACCATAAAATACCGCAGTAGTGTACATATGCAGTTTTCAACATTTTTGGCTGGTGAAGGTTTGATATCTAAAGGGCTTTTCACACTTGCTTGTTCGTGACGGGATGACCTCGGGGTGAACAGGCAAGTGCATTCACATTGCCAGTTTCAACCCGGGGTGAAACTGTCAACCCGGGGCGAACTTACCCCTGCCAGAGACTAGGGTTGAGATTTTTAAACCCAGGGCGAAACGGATTATTGCATTGTTTTAAAAACTTCAGAACCATAACAGTATGAGTGTTGCATTACTGTGCTGTATCCCTTGCATTATTAAAACCACTGAAAACTCATTTCTAGAGTTACAGACATTTCAGACCAACAAATAACCTCCATTCCCAAGCTGTTCGTAACTCCAAAGTTCTACTGTACTGTATTAAATACATTGTTGTGCCCAAATAAAACATTATATTTTACTCAACATTAATGGACAGTAACTACCTGTGCTTGAAATTAAGACTGGTAACCACACATTTCAGATTTTTGTAAATCAAGAAACACTTAAAAGCCTGCAGTCATTTGTATTAAAAAAGAAAACTGTTGATACAACAGACCATCTGGAAGTTATCAGGCTACGCGGTTCCCAATGTCAGTCTAATTATTACACTGTATTGTTTTTAATGTTCACATTTTCTGGTACAGCACATTTAGTACTTATTAGGAAGTAAATGATGTAAACAGGGCCCATCTCACAGCCCCGTGATAGTACAATGATTTGTCTGATCACGATTTCACATCTCTATGCATTGAGTCAAGGCTGGGAACCACTTGACTGAGACCAGCTACAATATTGTCAGAACTACTGTAGGTTAATGAGTTTGTCTTCTGTACAAAGCCCAAAGAAATGTATCTTTATACAATAGTTGTGTATGTGGTTTAGTGTAAACACATAGTAAAATCAATGTCCTGACCCTTAACTGACTTCAGTGCCTGCCTCCCTTATCATCAACGAGTCCACCATTTAAAAGGGTACTCTATAACATCTGCCTAATATTTTATGTCTTACCTGTGTAATATCATATCACAGAATGTGTGCTGTGAGTCATTTCTACTTAGATTATCATTTCCCCTGCTTACTAACCATTCCAGCAACACACATATTTCTGAAAGAAGTTTGTAAGGCTGATATTGGGGATCATATTAGCGCTGCTCTGTTCAATTAGATCAGTTTCTCTGATGCATTGACTGCAAAGCAGTGTCTGGACGTGGATTAAATCATTTGCAGGTAAATGATTTAAATCTTAATCTGTATGAAAATCAGAACTTCAACTTATTAATTATGCTTGATTATGTTGTTAATTATTTTCCTGTGTGGAGAATTAGCTGGAAATATATATATATATATATATATATATATATATATATATGTATATATATATATATATATATATATATATATATATATATATATGGTATAAAAAGCAGGATATATAGGACACTAAACTTCTTGGTCGTTTTATTATAGGTTTGAAAATTAAAAATTGTATTTAAAATAATCAAAAATCGGTTTTAATTTCAGTTACATAAAATGTGTTGGTATCAGTATGTGACAAACAAATAAAAGTGAACACCTGCAATATATGCCATTTTCATAAACTTTTCTGTCTTCAATCAGGTATTTAATGGCAGTCTGTATGTTTAATTTTCATCTTACATTGTGTGCTGTAGATTAGGGAAACTGCTACTTGTGTAATGTGTACTACTGTGTAATTGATATGGTCTTTGTTTATGAATGTTAACATAAGGTTGTGGCTTTTGTGCTGAATATCTACAGTGGGCATGCAGTGTAGTAAAGCATGTGCTGTTTAGACAGTAAATCTAATGGCATTCAATCAGCGGGTTTGCTAAGTAATCTGGCTATTTGTGAGTGAGGTTTTTCTTGACATTCTAATTAATGTTTACATGACACTTTACCTTTGCAGTCAATGCACAATGTTGAACATCATCTAAAATAGCAATTTAGGGCAAACTATGAGCCTTACAGTACGTTCTGTAATCATCTCATCGGTCCGTTTATGGAGGTGTTGCTTCTAAGATAAAACTGTCAACAAAAAAAAAATGTCCCTTCCAACTGTCATCACTGGTATTTCTGCTGCCAGTTTTCTGTGTCTGACAGCTTCTTAATAATACAGTCCTGCGATATGAAAGTGTTTGGTGCCGGAAGCCATTAGAGATCAAGTGTGTCAGTGATGACAGCTTTGAAAGGTGGTGAAATGTGAAAGGTGGTCTTACAGGGATTCCCCTGATCCCTTGCTGCAGTTCATTTCACAAGCTCAGAAACTGGAATGAAGATTTCTGCATATTAGTCTAACATATCGGCTGAGACTAAGCAAGGCGTTGTGTAAATAAATTTAACAGGCTCTACAGTATAGTACATATCACTGCTCCTCATATGAGCACAGTACCTGTGTGCTTCCATTCAAGTAATGCAGGACTAAGGTTACATGCACATTTGCTAATGCGTTCAACCAAGTAGTTGGATGTCAAAGGAAACTAGTAGATGTTATTGCAAAGGCATAATACAAGAAGAAAGTGCTGTGTTGTACAGAACCTTGTGTGTTCTTAGCCCAGATGAAATGCCTTTTGTTTTCTATCTCCTAGGATCTAGAGAGTATACAGCAGTGTAGGAACTCGGGAGGTAATGCTGGCTAAAGTCCAAGTTCCGTTTAGCAGGAGGTTGTGTGGCGGTTGCTCTCTGTGTGACTGAAGAGCTTGGTGGCAGACAGAGGAATCCTGAATGGGGCCCAAGCCTGTGAAAGAAGACTGCCCTGATTGATGATTCCAATGGGGCTCTTTATTGAATGGCTGAGCTGAAGCAATGATGTCATCCCTAGCAACAGGTGCCAGGACCTTTGAGTTTTTGGAGTGCTTGACGTTTCCATCTTTTTCAACTGCGGGTAAAAAGAAAATGGGGCTACCCCAGGGTTGAATGACACTTCCATTACCACCGCTGTGCAGAGTGGGCTGAAAGCTGAGAGAGTAGAGAATCCAAGCATTTGGAAGAGTTTGCACAGCAAAACTTTGCTTTGTTAATGCCAAAAGTTTTCACTTGAGACTTCATCTTTTCCTTGCTGTTACTGCACTTTTAAATATCCTTCCAACCTCTTCATTGATAAGACACTTTACTGATTGTCCGAACTAGGAAAGGGTTCCAATGGCATTAAAGAAATGCTAGGAGGTAAAAGTTTAATATGATTTGTACTGGATTCAATAAGAACATACTGCAGTTTGAACTTGCGTAATTTCCCTGATAATGCAGCTTCCACAAACCTTCATATCAAACCTCTAAATTGAAAACACACATATCTGTTAAGATTACTGTTTGCATATGAAAACGGGTATTCACAATGTGTTTAAGAAAAGAGCATCTAATTACCAAATATGAAATGTTTGTGAAATGTTTATTTGTCAGGATTGCTGGGCAGGAGTAAAATCCTGTAATGTGACTCAAACTCTTTTTCTTCTAGACGTTGCAATTCTCTCTTTGTGATTATACAGCATTTTCTCTTCAGAGTTGCAGTCAGCTGGATGTCTGTGGAAGCAGTGATTTCACTGACTGATTAACAGCAGTGTATTATTCCTTGGCTGAGGCTACTAATTAACACTTATTATGCAGCATGACAATTATTTTAGTGTAAGTGTGATAATGCAGAAGCGTTTTCACTGAATAATTTAACATATTTTACAAAGTTAAAACAGAATGTGCAATTTGCAATAATGCTATGGAATAATTATCATATTGCAAAACACATACAGTATACTTACAGGGCACAAGTATTCAGAATATGAAGTATTTGGAATATTAGACTTCTGTATACATGCAAGCGGAATTCTCTTTTTCCTTGGATATTCTGCGTTTACACGGTAAATGGAATATTCCGTTTATGCCATTAACGCATGCGTACCTTGCTTCCTACTGCAAACCAAAAGAGTGCTGATTGTAGCAGAATACTTTCTATGTGTCCACGCATTTATGCTTATCTCTTTATTAACATAACGAGGAGACAGACTAAAGATGAGTTGCCCCTTCAGCCGAGGACATCGTCAACAGAGCCTACAGTAAACAAGAGTACAGTAGAACAATAACCATAGTAAATACGTAAATACTGTGTGTGTGTGTGTGTGTCTATATATATATATATATATATAATCACATGCATAGTTGCTTTTGGTTGAATTTGATTGAATTTCTGTTATTGACAGAATATCAATAAATAAATACATGTATGCTTTTTTTTTTTTTTTTTTTTTTGTATGCTTTTTTTTTTTTTTTTTTTTTTAATTTAGATGTATATTTGCAGATCTAGCATGTTATTGATATTTGTTTTCTGTATATTCTTCTGTACATTCAAATTGTAAGAGCATTTTATACTGTCCTATACAGCACCCCGATAGCCACTGGTGAGCGGCACTTTAGAAATTTTGAAAAATAGATAATATGTATGTGGTGGCTAAGGTATTATAATGTGATGAAATCCTGGTAGAATTATTTTCCTTCAGACTCATCAGTCAGCTGGTCAGGGTAACTTTCTTCTTCAAACCTGATGTCCTCACCACGCCGGTGTGAAAGTGCACCCTGTGAGATAGTGCACTCCTTACATAATAAATACATTTTTTTGTTTTTGTTTTGTAATTTTTGCTTCTTACTAGTTGTAATACAACATCTAGTTTTTTATACACTTATCGTCAATTTTGTAATACGAATTAAAAGTTGTGTGAATAAACACACCTAGAGCAAAAGTACAGATGTGTCAAAAGCTTGCAAAGAGGAACATGTACAGTATGTGCTTGTTTTTTCTAGTTTTAAAATATAAAACAAGGTATTTTCCATCATCTCCCTTCACATTGCATGATGTGCAAATGTTAAAGGCACACTGCTGCGCTGAAGGGGTGCACTATCTCACGGGGTGCACCATCTCACGGGATCCACTTTTGCATGCTACACCGGGTCAGTGAAGACAAAGGGTGATTATCCAGTATGTCATTCATAAGGTTGAAGTAAGGAAAAATTGACAGATTCGTCCCACTTCTGTTATTTTTGGGGGTTTTGCTTTTTGCTTCATAGTTCTGTGCTTTTAATACTTTCCATTGATGACACACCTTATCCACAGTTCTCTCAAATCCCCTTCATGGTTTTTTCCACCATTATTTTAAACACTTCTGCATCTCTGTTTCTTGCCATCAAGCTGTTTTATGTCCTTAAAATCCTTAATAAAAGGGATGTCTCTGCATCAGACCAAAAGCAGCTGTGTTTTCTCACATGTGCCGTCATGTTTATTACTGAGAGTATTTGTTATGGTCTGTTATGGATTACGCTTCATAGTCAGAATATGCTGTTTACATGGATTTATATGCCACCTCCAAGTGCATTTACATGACCAGTAATATTCCACTAGTATCCGAAATACTGAATAATCCGAATATATATTCCGCTATGTAAACAGCATATTCGGCATATGAAGAGGAATAGTCCACCTCTGCATATCTCGGATATTGGGGGTGGTATTATATAAACGGAGCATTTGGAATATACATTCCAACTTCTAATATTCTGAATACTTAAAATTCCGAATACTTGTGCCATGTAAACATAGTGAATTAAAAAAAATTCAGAGGTGGAATATTCCTCTTCACATTCTGAATATTTACATGGTGGAATATATATTTGGATTATTTTGTATTCTGAATACTGGAATATTACTGGCCTTGTAAACACATTGATGGTTGCACATTAAGAAGATTCCAAGTTTCATTATCACAAAGATAATAATGGAAAAAAAACAATAAGAAGAAAACAGTGGTACAATGTTAAAGTTAATGGACAGTGCCTCTTAAAGGACAGCTACTGTAGGTACTGTAGTAACTTGCTATTCTTAAAACTAATGAGTTATTTAAAGTATTTGACTGTAATACAGTTTGATATTCATGAAGCTTGCCTAGAATGTTATTGACTAATTCAACATTATAAACCTCACAGCCCATTTCAGCCAGTCCAGTTTTGAACAGAGCACCATTAGTCCACATTAGATGAACGGAAAAACCGAGAATATTAAAACTGTCCCTGTTCTTATCCCACAGATACCATAATCAGAATTAATGACTGTAACAGGTCATAAAAACAAAAGTTCCACCTGAAGTTTTCCAAAGAGTAAAAAAAAAAAATTGAATTTTTTTTTTTTCTATAGATTGATACCTGCAGTACACATAAAGATATGAGTATGGGAACAGACACAGCTGTTTCTAGCTCACTAATGTAATCAACATTAATTTCATTGTGAACACAGTACTGAGTCTCTGATATGGCTTTCTGTGGAGGCAATTGAGGTTTACTTCATATAGTTTCATTTGTTTAATTGGGCAATTAAAAAGAGTAAATTAGAAATTATGGCACTGAAAATTAAGCATTAGAATTATTTTAGTAGACCAGGGTTTGGGCTACAAGAGTTCATGACACATTGCTTAAAAAATGGCTGTTTTAATTGGCTCCTGAAAACCACTTACACCTTATTAACTATCAGTCATTCCTGGCATCTGTGTACAAATGTAGGTCATTTTGTAGCTCACTCATTAATTAATGCAAAGCTTTAAGCCAATGTGTTGTTAGGGACATGCTGTTAACTAAAGATTTTCCTTTTGGCAATATTCGTTTGTTTTTCTTCTGTTATGTGTGTTGGCGGTACAGGAATGGTTATTTAGCAGGCTGTTATACAATCTGCCTTAAACACTTCCAGAAGATATCTGATAGCAAAGCAATTCACTGGAAATCTTGGTTTAAGTTCCTATCATGCATTGGATCAACCGAAATACTTACAGTAGACAAAAGAAGATCATCTAATTTATATGTTCAAGTTCAGTTTTTATGTTGAGCAGTAAAATGACTAATATGTTGAAAACATAAATGTTATCTCTGGAGATGATTTTTGCACAAACAGCAATGGTAGCATTTTCATTTCTGGAATTCACATACTTTAGTTACTCGTACGTTACTTCTCATATACTGTGACCCACAGGCTTCCATTTGAAACCCTTGTATTCCACCGCACTGTGTAATTTATTTATGTCCAAATGAAAAAGGCTAGTATATTTGTTACAGAACCTGAGAAAATAAATACAGTACAAATAACCTGTTAGCCAGATAGCCTATGGTACCTTATAAATGTCACGTGGATCAATATCTACTTGATGCTAGGTATTTAGTGTACTTCTGAATTCCTCTCAGTAAAATTGATTTGTTTTCCAACTGTTTCACACAATTACTTCCTGTTCGGCTGGGAATGTCTAATTAATCAAAGGTGGATTGTTCAATATGGATTTTCACTATTTTGTCTAAATATCATTCCTGTTTGTGCAAGGTCATTATCACTTATTTGCTGGATTTTTTGGGGGGTGGGGTGTTATGAAATATATCCAATTTTAAGACTGAAATGTCAGAATAATGAATGTAGAACAATGGGATGCAGTTCTATACTTTACAACTAAACTGATGCATTCACAGCAAGCTGTCTTCAGAACAAGACACATGAAGCTTCGTGGCAGAGAGTGGTTCCTCTTGGGGGGGGGGGGGTGCTGAGAAAGCTGCCGTTGGTTAAAATGAAATGAAAGCTGTGTGAATGCTCATGACCTTCAACGGGTTGGCAGGTTACCAGTGTGCCCTGCTAAATGTGCTAATCTTGCAGCTTACTGAGATCATGGCAGCCCTGCATCCCATCGCTTCTCTGTCAGTGATCAAACAGCTCCATTGTCAATATTAACGTATTTTCAAATGCAAAGTCCGGAAGCTCTGAAATCTCCTTTTCATTTGCAAGTACTATTACAGACAACTGAATAATTGTTTTTTGTACTAGAATAATATAAAGTGCTAGGATGAACTTCTGTTTCTCATGTTCAAATATGCATTCAAAATGTAAGTGAACATTCAAATATTAGCTACAATAAATAGTTTAAACAGTCTAAAGCAGGGGTGTCAAACTCCAGTCCTCGAGGGTCGTAGGGTCTTCTGGTCTTAAGCTTTCAATTAACATAATCGATCTTATTATTTGTTGAATTTTACATGTTTAATGCTTTTCAAGGTCTTTTACAGTTGATTGTTTTAAAAATGCACTTGATTCTAGGTGAGTTAGACCAAGTAATTGAGAGCTCGGATGGAAGGAAAGCCAGAAGACACTGCGGCCCTCCAGGAACTGAGTTTGACACCCCTGAGCTAAGCCGATAATAAATAAAGACCTGATAATAAACAAAGACCTCTCATTGTGGTGTGTTCCATGGAGAAAGTACTGTACAGTGCAGAGCGTTATTTTTGTTTTATTCAGTTTTTGAAAACACTATCAACCCCTACAGTACTATGAGAGCACATCTATACCTCTCTGGGGGACCAAGGAATCTGGTGTGTTCTGGTTCAGGGTGTCCCCACAATAGGTGGAGAACATTTAGTTTGTGTTTTATACTAGACAGCGTTGTCAGCATGTATCTCAGAGGACATGTTATTGTGACTTTTTTGTGCAAGAGTGATTTCATACGAACCAGAAAAAAGGTCAAGACCTTGGTGACATGAGTTGGAAATATGGTATTACTGTGTATAAGCTCTACAGTCTGCAAAATAAACTAACAATAGATTAAACCCCCAAGTTGCCAGAGACGAGAAAATAAAGCGGTGGTAATTGAAACATGTACTGTACAACTACGGCCAAACGTTTGGCAACACGTAGAATTTTAGGATTGAAGCGTAAAAAAAAAAAACTATATGAACATAATTTAGATCTTAACATCATGTAATATGGAAGCCATAATAGTAGTACAGTATTTCATGTTAGATTTCAAAATGTCACATTTTTCTTTGTTTTTTGTTTTGTTTTGCATTAAGTGTATGGAAAACTACAAAGCGGTATGTAATTCAGTATGTTAGCATTACATTGTTCAGCAGGTTTCAGTCGAGTTTATGAAGCAAAATTAGTTAATTATATAAGGTGATGCAAAACTTTTGGCCATAGCTGTAGTTGCCCACACTGAAAGATTGCCTTTTGAGCTAAATAGGTTTCCCTTCAAGCTTTTTAAAGATGTTATCAGGAATTATAATGAGTCATGCAGTACTGATGTGTTGTGTTTGTGGGACTACCTTCCACAATTCTTATCAAGCTCTGCCTGGACCCGTCACATACAGTAAAGGCCAGGTTTATGTTTCAGGCTGGGATATTGTCTCGCCTTGAACTTGCCCTTAATATTTTTTTCTAGGTCACCAATGTGGACACATTTTTAGAAGGTGTGCTTTTACTCAGTGATTCGCTTAATCGTGGAAAAAGAATAAAAATCACGTTTGTCCGTTTGTCACATAAACATTTATTATACTACCTCCCTGCTGTGCCAGGGGTCTGTGAGAAATGACACCCCACGGCTGTCAGGACTCTCATTTATTATGATCTCTGTAAAGACTGTGCTATTGCAGCATAATAAATAGTGTTTTTTCTATTGTAGCTTTTTCAGACAATACAGTGGCTGTCTGTTTAATGCTATAAAAACTGAACAATAAGGAATTGCATTTTCACTTCTTTCAATTCTCACATTATTTACTTCATAATCACATAATAATCAAGAATGCGGAGCAGTACCTTAGGTGGCATGCTTTGGCTTTCTCCCCAGTGCTGTGTAATGTTTAATGTTCATGTCATGACCTAGATGCCCCAAGGACAGCTATTAAACAAGTTCTACATGTCAAGAATGCGGAAGTGCTTTCCGAGCTGTACACTTGAATGATCCCAACATCATACACCTCAGAACATGTCAGCGAGTAAGGTTCCTATTGGAAGGGTCATTGTCCAGCAGGTAGATAAAGCTTCTGAATCTTGAAACATGCTTTGTAGTTCAACATTTATTTCAAGCAGCCCAAGATATTCAGGCCAGAGTATAACCTATAAACACATCTGAAAAATGTCACACAAAAACGGTAGCGTTAACATCCTCTGTAACAGTCATTACCGGTTACACTGTAGGTAATTGGTCTGGTTCATTAGCAGGTAATGTACAGCTGAGTTAGACATCAAAACCAATTCTCGTTTTTTATTAGTTGTCATTTGCAAAGACTTGGAGGGCGGATTTCAAAACAAAGCAATCATGATTGATTGGTAAGCTCTGCACTAAGTGCTAATTTGATTGCTGTTTGTTTTTCAGGTCTTATCACTACAACATCAAGGAAGTTGGATAGAGAGCAGCAGGCGGAACATGTTTTGGAGGTAAGAAGCAAGTTAAATATGCATATTTTGCATCTCTCAGTGGGGCTTCATCTATGCATCTTGTTTTTATTACAGCAAATGCAGTTGCTTTCAGAGACTGCATCAATAACAGCTTATACTAACAAGTCCTGAAAACTAAAAGACTGCTTTGAAGAGTTTGGGCATGCTTTGTTTTTTTAAATAATATATTATGAAATGATGTTGGAAGCAGCATCATGTCTGTGAAAATACCACCTCATCAACTTACCACTTACAGTTACCACTTACCTGTGTGTTTGCATTACTGTGCTGAGAAGGTTGTCGGTAGCCTTGTTAGATTCCTTAATGAAGATAAATTATAACATGCCTGTGCTTGAAGTACTAAACCGAGGTTCAGTGACATTTAAGGGATCTTTTTGAAAGTGGTTTCCTTTCATTAAGAAGCGATTACTGTTAAGTTTCCCTGATACATCTGTTCCGACCTCTTATTGAATGGGTTCAGAGCTATTTCAAGTCAGTGTAAAGTAAGTGATGCTCATATGGTACAGCTTCATCCAGATACAGTAAATTGGCATTTAGGTTATGGTTGTAATACAAATGGCAATAGCACTGTATACAGTACTTAAGTTTGTTTAGTAGACAAATTCAGTTTTTAATAATATACTGAATGTATACAATTATTTCTGGACAAAGGGAAAAGTGACAAAGCTATTAATTCATGACATTGCTAGGTTGATGTGTTTAAAATCTATAGCATTTTATACTATAGCACTTTACTGTATGTACTGCATAACCCTATTGTTCAACCATAGCAGTTAATGGTCATTGGGGAAAAAAATCCCACCATAATGCTAATTTCCATTAATGCTGTTGCTGTGTTCAATCACTAACTCTTTCCACTCCTTATTGAATAACTTTTTAATGCAACTAGAAATCCAGTGTACAGATCTGTACAGAATGTATATTTTGTCCTCAGCTTGTCCAAAGCTTTAGTGTAGTCAGTATGGTAAGCATGATATCACACGGCTTTTAATTCTACATTTCATGTCTTTGGCACCTCCCGTTCTAAACTGTGGAAATAACTCACTGATTCTGTTAACAGTAGGGCATCTCCGTGGAGATCTATACCACTTACCAGTTCCCCCCCCCCAAAAAAAAATAAAGAAATTGTCACACATTTAATAAGCTGGGAGTAAACAACCATAGAAACAGCTATAGCTCATTTTGGGAATGCTTATTCTCTTCTACATGTACTTTAGTATATTAAAGCACCTTCTTTGACCTTCTTTTGCCTGGGGTGGTGGTGGTGGGGGGGGGGTGGTATTTTAGCCGAAAAATAATGCACGGCCTAAGATTGAATAGGGGTGAGAATGCAGGTGGACAGGGATGTGGATACAGATGGAACAGGTGTTAGATCACAGTGTACGGGTGCTACTGCTATGCAGACCAGAATTAAACTTGTCTGGAAGCATTGCAGAGTTCCCTAGACTATGAAACCCTCAGGGTACATTCATTTGCACAACACCTTCTTTGTGGAATTATCAGTTAAATATATTAACTAGATTAAATATATTGTACTAGTAGTAGTATATATTATTTTTCTAAGTTGTAGTTGTGGTAGTAGTCTATACTGCTGATATAAAGTGGGTAAAACTATATTAACTTGTTTTAAAGAAAGCACACTAACTTACATTTAATGCTATATGGTGGAACACCATTAATAAATTACATGTCTTCATTAGAGCAACTGAGTGTTACAGTATGCTAGTGTGATAGGTAGTGTCCCACAACACATACCCTATAGCTTACATGATGAATTGTTTCACTATTATTATTTATGAATTAGTCATTTCACTTTTATCCAAAGAGGCTTACAGAGGCTATAGGGAACTATGCATCAACAACTGCTGCTGTCAGTTACAAAAGGACCTCGCTTTTACTAATCTCACAGTACTTGCCTTTGCTGTTTTTAGAACCAGCTATAAATCTCTTGTGTGTGGATCCTGCTTACATTTTAAATAATTTGCCCTTAAAGGTGTAGTGCCACACAAAATGATTCTGGGAAACAGTTGCTTTAAGACAGTGAATCGGAGCCAACACATTGCTGTAGTTTATGTTCTATTTTTTTTTTTTTTTCTGTTGAGTCATGTTGTTGAGTCAAGTAAATTTACACAAAGCATACTGGTCTGTGTTTTGAAGCAAGTGCAGAAAGAACTGCTAATTTTCTAAAAGAAATAAAACACTGTATAAAACCAGTTTGCATTGAAACTTGCGCTTGTTATCAACCTGTTGTTGTAGCAATATCTATAAGGCAGCTCTGTTGCTCTGATATATATATATATATATATATATATTAATATATATATATATATATATATATATATATATATATATATATATATATATATTGTTAATACTACACTTTCTATAAAGCATATCATTTCAAATAAAGCCAAGCATTGCATACCAATTTTTGGCACAAGTGAGAGATGAATACAATTACAACAGATGGCCTACCTTCGTGTCTGAACACAGTATAAACTGTACACATTCTTTCCTGCTCACGTGACCACTGGAAAGTATGTGACCGTTAGCTTTTCTAAGAGGACCAGCAGCATTTACACAGACTTTCATGGTTCAGTTCCAATTGAGAAAGTGACAGTTATTGAGCTATAGATTACAATTTTAAATAAGAATAGTGCTTAGCTATTACAGCTCAAAGGGGAAAGCATGAATGCCTCTTTAGGCATTAGTAAATATAGGGCAGAATCAATTCTTTAGAAAGAAATTTGTGAGAATGCGCCTGTGCTTCGAAGTTTAGCAGATAGAGTTTGAAATAAATTGCAGCCTGGAAGGTTTGACTGATATGTGATCAAGTGTGTGCTTGATACTGTATAGCATGTACAAATGAGTAGTTTTAAATTTGCAGTAGTTGGCTTGTAGTTAATGATTTCAAACTAATTAACACACACAGTATATGTCATCCTTTTTCTGTACTAATGGCTTGCCAAACACTTTTTGTAGATGTGTTCATGATAATTGTGTAACAAGTCTTTGAGGAGTGAAATTAGGCAGGTCATTTTAGCCCTTTTTTTGTTATACTGTACCTACAGTAGGCAAGTTTGTTTAATTTGTTCCAGTAGGAAATAGTGCTTTAATAGTGTCTATTTACAGTATGTTACCGTTTATATTTCAGTAAAGCACAACATATTGTACCTTGGTTCTGAGCTTTTGTTCAGTTTCGACCAGGTCAGTACTTGAGTTGGAGCACTCTTAATAACACCAGGTTTATGCAGTAGATTAAATTATACATGTTTGAGTGCAACCATGCCTTTTCCTGAGAAAGATACTGAATGCTAAACTGAAATGTATATTGTGGCACATTTTTGTTGAAGAGAAGGGATGTTAACTCCCATGTTGTTGCAAAATTCCAATGTAGGTCGTGAACAGACTGGCATCTTGCCTGGCAAAAAATATAGCATCGTCCATTTGCCTGCCCTTATTTTATACATTGACATCCCTGAGGATATTGCACCACGATTGACATATTAATACCATCAATTTGCTATTACTTGGTATCTTCCAGTAAACCATACAACAGTGTATCTGTGTCGGCTATGTGGAAAGTCAAGTAATTGAATTTAAGACGATTTTTAACATTGTAGCAGAAAACCCAACACCAGAGCTGACAAGATAAAATATTGATTTCTAAATAAATACTGTACAACCATCTTAGAAAGCTGGACTGGGAGATGGATTTAAATCTGCCCCTGGTATCATACTTGTCTTATAACTCACACATTAAAATCGTGGAGGTGTGACCTAATTAAAATAGTCTCCAGATAAATTGCTTGCTGGGAACTGATAGATTAGATCAGAGAAAGCATAATTTATTCATGCAGAGGTAAAAAGCAGTATGGAGCGATATGCTAGCCTGTGTTTTTTTCACTGTGGTACAAGTAGTTCTTCAAAGTTAAATATGAATTTATTTGTATATTATTTATTAGAGTGTACCCTGTTTCTGTGCATAGTGTTATTGCTTTTAATAGTCAATGCACATGTTGGACTATCATGTCTAATGACATCTTCTGTATTAACCAACTGTGGCAGGATAAGTACCATGGGATAACTACCATAGTGGCTCCAATGCTTAATGCCTCTGCCCTAATACGTTAAATACCCGGTTTGCACACATACGTGCACCATATTGTGTTAAGATGGCAAGCGAGGAAGTGGTGTGTTGCAAATTAGACATTTTGAGACCCTACTGCTAATTTATAAAAGCCATTCCATAACCACTACATGTGCTGTTCATCAGTTGCGCTAGGGTCGGCCCTTTTTTCTTTGAATTTAGTTTGCGCTTTCCAAATAGAGCAGCATCAGGCTATCGTGTGTATCTTTCCTTCCTTAGACAACAGTGGTCTCTGTACAGCTACGAACAAAAAACTGTTTAGAACACAGTTTAGAAGAAGGCCCTGTGTTATTCTTTCTACTTTTAATTTGAGAACGAAAAGGCTCGGACATAATAAAGTACAACATGTAATCACAGAGGGAAGGATATTATACTTTTGGCAACACAACATACTCTACAGAAAGGGAAATGTTTTAGAAGAATCTGCTGTGTGAAACATAGGGTTTAAAAACATCTGGTTTCACTAAGAGTAGTAGTACTTCATGATTTTACAACTGAAGTTTATAACAAGTATAAAAATATCTGAAGCATTAAAGAATGCCCTTGGAATATCAGAAACCAAAGCTTTACCGTAACAGAAGCCAGGCCTTTTTAGTGTACAGTTTATTCAATGAAAATAAGATAGCAACCGAGGGCCTGATTTTCAAAACTAAAAGACTTTTAATAACTTTGTATACTCATTCAGCTACAAGGAACATGTATGCAAATATTAAATACTGTAAATACATAAATTGGGTAATTTGTTATCTCAAGTACATGAGTATCAGTAAACAGTTAATGAAACTTTGTGTTGTCAAAGTTATGTTGCATTTTTCAATGCTGTATACACTAATACATACTATGGAGTCAAAATGCATGCAAAGTTGAGGGGGACAAAGCTTTAGTGAGCTAGTCTGTTTAACAGTACTCAAAAACTAGCCTTTTATTACATTTTACTAGGTCTTTCGGGGCTCAAAAGGCACATAATTACAGTACCAGTGATAAAGAAGTTGCTGGACTATTTGTGCCAATGCGGTTAGGATTGTATATGATCCTGCTTCTGTAGCGTACAGTATGTTTTTACCCCTCTTTTATCCTGTTATTATATTATTTTATTATAATAATAATAATAATAATAATAATAATAATAATAATAATAATAATAATAATCTTTATTTTTATATAGCGCCTTTCATAGTGGACCACCATCACAAAGTGCTTTACAAGGTACGAGACTAGGGTGCGTGAACTATGCATCAGCTCCAGAGTCACTTACAACAACGTCTCACCCGAAAGATAGAGCACAAGGAGGTTAAGTGACTTGCTCAGGGTCACACAATGAGTCAGTGGCTGAGCTGGGATTTGAACTGGGGAGTCAAGACCCTGTATGACATATTTTGTAGAAGTACAAAAAAAATGTTTTGAATGAATGTTGTGTTACCTCTGTTTGGATATTAGTACACGCCAGCTTATTGTACCAAGCTACAGCTGTAGGGCTGCAGGCTCTGACTGTCAAAGTATGCTCCAGTCAACCCTCCTGGCCCACAGTATGGCACTTTAAGTTCCCCAAATCCCTAGCTCAGAAAGCTAATGTCTGTCAGGAAACTTAATTTAACTTAACTTAAAACCCAATCCACCTCTGCATTGATGCATAGACATCATAATTTTCTTCCGGGATCCAGCCTTTGGCCTCAGCAACTATGATTTTTGGAGGTTCTGCTACGCCGCTACATGAAAGGGGTAAAATACTATGGTTTTTATTAAATAAATAAATGATGGATACTTCTCCCTGAATGTTTATGAAATACTATTTCAATACCATGTGTGTGTTTTCCTGTTTTAATTTTTGTAATGAATTAATTGTTCTTAATACTGTATTTCGCTGACAGTTTATTGTGGAATATTAACTGGCATACTAAAAACTCTGAGCCAGGTTGCTTAGTAACTAGTTTAGGGGTCCTTCAGAAACTGTTGTGCAAATTCACACATTTTTTGATAGTTAGTTATTTTTATAAACGTTGAGTATTTCAGTCCAGGTTTTATAGCACTTGCAAGATCCTAAAACACTCTTCATTACTAATATTTAAATCCAGGATAAACAGAATTCCAAATTTTAAAAAAAGTAAAAATCAGTGTTGAAGTATTTTTATTGGATTTTGCCGTGCGTTTACAATTACCAAAATTATAGATTGAACAGCAAAAATAGCCAGCCAGAAGAACGTTTTCATTCTAGGGGCTAGCAACCTCTGGCCTTAAAAAGAATAAATGTCCACCTCACTCCGCTCGGCATATGCCGCTGTTTTCTCCTTCAGAAGTTGGCATCTCTGGTAAAGACAAAAAAATATTATTTGCCAACTCTGCTCAGCTGGCTGCCAAGGACAAGTGTAGGTTAGTGTCTTTGGTTACAGTGTGCTGTCTAGTACATACAGCAGGGAAATGAGGGTAGTTATTGAAGAAATGATCCCTGACAAAGCGGTCCTTTCCCAGTAGACAGTGCCATTCTTTCAGTTACTGTGATGGAAAGGTCTGAGTAACAGCAGATAAATGTTATTAACCAGCAGTGGTACAGAAAGACATAGGCTTTATTTCTGATTTTTAGTTGTTGTTGTATTGTACATTATGGAACATAGGTAGATTTTCAAACCACTTACTTCTCATTAACACATGTTTTTTTGTTTGTTTTTTTTTTTTTTTTTTATAAAAAGAAAAATACACCTGAGAAACAGACACTTGATTTACAGGTTCTAAGGAGTCTTAAATTGTTTGGTTTTATATTTGTAATTAGCTTTTTTTTTTTTTTTTTTCTCCTTTCAGTAAAAAAGCTAATAACATTTTGTATTACATTTTTTGAAAATCTGACCCTTACTGTACAGTGTACCCTGAGCATTGAAGGAGTTTACACTCGAACAAGATCACATTTTAAAGATGTCTACAATAAATCATCAGTCTATCATAATGGTGTGTTCTAGGAGTCGAACTGTGTAATTGTGATACCACCTATTTTAAAACCCCAACAGTGAGTAGTAATGCTGGGAGGAAAGCTTTTGTCTTTGCCTGTCCCTCAGATTGGAACAAGCTGCCTATAAAACACAAAACATTTGCAGATTATATTTTTTTTGCTTTGTTTTTTAATTATTTCAATCGGTCTTGTGATTGTATTTACTGTAAGATCAACAGTAATGCCTGTCTTCAGTCTAGGACACTTTTGATTTTTTTAGACCGGGAATGGGATTAAGGGTTCATTGTACAGTCTTTCTGAGAAGTTTTCTTTTTTTATTTGCATAGTGTGATGCTTCATTTTTATGATGTTTCTTTTTAGATTAGAAAATAAATGTTTCATTATGGTAATACATAACAAAATTACCCTACAGTGTGCATTAGCTATTACGTTTTGTGGTACAAAGCTGAACTTTGTTTAAAATGTTCAATATTAAAAAGCTCAGTTTACCAGCTATACAAACTGAATATAAATCAAATATCTACATATATTTAAAAATGTCTGCTCTCCTCTGAAGTGTAGACAAGCGTAGCGTCTCCTGATGTAATGTCATGTCAAAGCAGGAGGGTATGTTTGCGTACGTGCAAACCTTAAACCACAAGGCAGTGAAATACATTTGATTATAGCTGATGCTGGCCTTCCCTTGGACTCCACATGTTTTGAATCTGTTGAATATTCAGTGTCTTTTGTCACATATTTACTGTGTACCTATTTGACATCGCAGAAGTTGAATAATTGCATTGGATTAATATAGGCACGATGAACACCAATCTTGACCTTTGCCAGCTTAGTGTCTTGTAAGTCATACAGAACACATCTAAGCCAAACTACTGAAACTAAAAACCTGCTAGTGTATGTTTCCTGCTTTTCAGTTGTCTCCTGAGCACAGTTTGTTTCCGTTAAATGTAGTGAGATCACTGTTTCATATAAACAGCATGCCCTTTCTTTAACAATGCATTACCAATTGATTACTCAGTGTGCATTCCCTTTTACTAACCAGTGCAATTGAGTTTGTGTACTTTATAGTGCTAAGCTTGTGCATTTAGGTTTACTCTACACTCTTTTCAATTTCTTGCCATAACCAAATTCATTTCAGACCTATGTATCACATAAGTAATTCCTTGTCATACCCCAAATCCAATTTTAACCATTTTCTAATGAATGTATGTGACTAGAACTTTGAGCAGATCCAGCACATTTGTTCTGGTTACAGACATTAATTTAGGTGTTTACAGTTTTTAAATCACATTACAGATATTTTTATTTATTTTTTTGCCAGAAACTGGTCAATCTAAAAGCTAGCAGTCTGAAGGAGAAGAGTGTTTTAACAGCTCAGGGAAATAGATTCTCAAGGGCAGACATCTGGGAAATAGGTCTGTTTACTTATACATTTCAGTTAAACATTTGTCTTGGTTGCTTTTGTACTGTTAACATTTTCTATGGTGTACAGAGGCCCATCGTTAGCACTTCACTGATCTGTTGCCGCATTCCAGGCTTAATACTTTTAGCTATACATATACTGCTCGCTACACTTGAGATTAATTTACTGCTTTGCTTAATGCACTAACCTGTGAACAGCGTTCCCTCTAAGCTTTTTATATAGTGGGAAACTTGCTATTTTGACTGAGAAAGGGTAAATTATCAGTGATATATATAGATAGATAGATAGATAGATAGATAGATAGATAGATAGATAGATAGATAAGACCTTTTTACTGCCATAATACAATTCAGCTCTAAAACTGTCATCAAACTAGCAAATGCCACTGATTCAGCGAGTTTAATCAAGATTTAAAGAAAAAATGTAATAAAAGTGTTGGAGCAACAGAACCAAAAACTACACTGAAATATTGCAAATGCTATAAAATAGTATGAGAAATACACTATATATATAATATATATATATATATATATATATATATATATATATATATATAATATTAAGCGCACTTCTGCAAGATTCTTTTTTTCATATAAGCAAACATAAATCTGGAGTGTGGAATTCATTGTAGGTGTATATTTTATTCATCACAAGTTTGTAACTGTAAATGTCTAATTAAAATGAGTAGATATGCATATGCTGTACTTTACTCACAGCAGGACAATATAAGGCTGTGAATTCGTAAAATAAAAAAAAAAAACAACATTGATATGAAAGGTAAAACTCATTTATTTCAGTTTTTTCCTCTGATTTATTAATGTCACCTTGATTTATTCGTGAAGTATCTCCTGTATGAATCTTAGTCATTACCGAGATATGTGGCATGTTCAAATTAATTAGCTGTCAAGATTCAAGAAATGAAAGAAAAATGAGCCTAGGACCCCCTTTTATAAATATGACAAGGTGTTACAGTTGTCTGGAGATGAATCGAAATGCAGGTTTTTTTTTTGTGTGTGTGTGTAATTAGGAAATGAAAAAAATGCATTGAATTCTAACTACCGTGTTTGTTTTTTTGTTTTGTGTCGGAAACAGGTGACAGTTATGGATGGAGGGCCCTCTTCCCGGCAAACGACAGTCTGGCTGATGGTCCGTGTCCTGGATGAAAATGACAACAAGCCCCAGTTCCCTGAAAAGGTTTACCAGATTAAGCTTCCCGAGCGGGACCGAAAGAAAAGAGGAGAACCCATCTATCGACCGTTCGCCTACGACAAGGACGAGGGGCCCAATGCAGAGATTTCTTACAGCATCGTTGACGGGAATGACGACGGGAAGTTCTTTATTGACCCTAAAACTGCAATGGTGTCTTCTCGCAAGCAGTTCATGGCTGGCAGCTACGACATCCTAACAGTGAGTGTCTGTGTTTCATCATGGGTCACATCTAATGCTTGTAAACATGGATGGGCAGCTGAAGTAGCACTTGGCGCAGTGGTGTTAAACTTAGGTCTTCGTGGACCTTTCCAATATTTAGTTCTAACATGCCACATACATTATTTTAATAATTTGTATTACTTGTTTTTCCTTTTTTTTTAACATACATTTGTTTGATCTTTATTTGTGTAGTTTAAGAACAGTTTATATATGTTTACGTTTTTAGTGTGTGCTTATTGGGTCCAAGCAATTACTATGGTCAAATAAAATCCCTTAAAATGATTTATAAGTCATTCATAACTATAACATACTCTATAGTGCTGAATTAAGAAATGCTAAAATAAACTAAATAAATACATTCGATGACAAAAGTTTTCACTCTTTTTAAATGTATTGAATTGGAGAATTTCAGTACATTTTACTTATTAAGCATCTATGTAAGTGTCAATATATTATTATGAGGGAAATGAAGGTTATGGGGTTTGTGGCCCCACAGTACAGAACCCCACTGGGTATTCATTCTTACTCCTTTACTTAGATCAAAGCTGTAGACAATGGACGGCCACAGAAGTCCTCGACGGCACGTCTGCATATCGAGTGGATTAAAAAGCCCCAGCCGTCCACTCAACCTCTCAGCTTTGACGAGCCCTTCTACAACTTCACAGTGATGGAGAGTGACAAGGTGACCGAGATTGTAGGTGTGGTCTCTCTGCAGCAGACGGCAACTCCCCTTTGGTTTGACATTGTTGGTAAGTCTCAAATGCTTGGTGGTAAAACAAAAACCATCATTATTGTTTAATCTGTGTCATCTTTCCTTATTGTAAAGCACAGTACAACAACAAAGATTAAACTGTGAGTTAAACTGTGTACATTATTCTAGCTATTTAGCTCCAGCTCCATCCATGCTTTTGCCTGACCAGCCACATTGCCTGTGCCATCACATGATCATTCAACATCATGTGATCCCACTGCATTCTCTGAGCTCTTCCACTGGAGCTATAGGGAGAAGCTGCTTAATGGCATTTTATCCACGGCTGGGTTATATTTTCATTTGTTTGAGGGAATACATTTTGGTTCACCAAAGTCAGATTGTGTGTTCCAATTTAAGGCAATGTCTGTGAATTACAACACATGGTGCAATGACTTCAGTAAGCAAATCAATACAATAGACTTAGAAACAACCTACAAAAGCATATTTCCTTGGACACGATCTCCAAAACTCATGGGGCGAAAGTTCCTCAAGGCACCATTAAGTCACCGTAGCTTACTGTTCCACAAGTTCTTTGATAATGCACGTTTGTGTGTTTGAAGCAAAAGGGTTTCCCTGGCACCTTTGTAAATTCTTTAGCTGACACCAAAAGTTGCTGTCATCATTATATGTACACACTAGTCTAAAAAAATAGTTAGAGATGCAAAGGAACTATATTGGGTGAGTTTTGCACATAAGTTCACCTATCAGTCTGTCCTGGGATGCTCTAGAATTAAAATGCAACACATTTTGTAATATGTTGCTTCAATGTGAAGTGCATTATTTTTTTACATGACCTGTAGGAGACACATGAATTGAAGGGAGTTCCAAAGGATGCAGGTGATCTCCTTCCTAGTCACTGTGTCTTCTATAAAAGCTATGATTTTAAGTCAATTAAAATATGCATTTAAAACTTTTTTTAGATTTAAATGCACAAAAATTAAAACAATGTATTCTTTATTTTAAAATAAATAAGTACGGTACTACTTTACATGGTGTTTCTAACTACACAATGCAACATGACTAATTACAAAATGATAATTGTTTGAAGTTGCTAGCATATCTTTTGTAAAACAACTGTATTCATGCATGTGGTTGTGTATGTACAATGTAGTTACTATGTAACAGCATGTTCAATTGCAATGTAATAAGAATATAGTTAGAATTACTTAATAAAATGTTACCATATATGCATGTAAAACCAAGTACACCTTTACCATGTGGTGTGGTTCATTCCTACCCATGGATTTGAGACCATCAAAGCAAATATGTTGTTAAACAAGAAAGACCCCTTTAGGAGCACGCAGTAACACCTGCGTTATGTGGTTTGTGTATTCTGAGTTTTGGAGCATTAACATTTGGCTGCATGCATTGCACTGGAGCCAACTCTTGGTAAATTTCCCTTTTAATATCTCTCACATTTTGTCTAGTACATTTCTCTTCACAAACATTGGAGCAGTAAATACATCCTCTGCATTAGCTTCTAGCTTTTTAAACAGTTTGTGACCTTCTTTGCCTTTGCTCCTTTCTCAGTCTTCACTTTTTCTTTCTCTGAAATCATTTTCTTCCTTCTTCTCCCCCTTTTGTTAACGCTTCTCACCTTGAAGGTGGCAAACATGCACGGGAGATGTTCTATATTCTTCAGACAGCTTGTGGCCAGAATTGTTCCACAGAAGGTATCTCCAGTTTGACCAGTATATATATTATTGTGTCTCACAAATTTATTTTAACCTGTTTACCCTTAATTTCTCTTTTCATTTACACCCCCCAGAGCACTGTGTAGTTGATGATATCTTTTGAAGTGTTTGTTTTCATTTCTTTATTTGTGTGCGTGTGTGTGTGTGTGTGTGTGTGTGTGTGTGTGTGTGTGTGTGTGTGTGTGTGTGTGTGTGTGTGACAGCAATGCTCAATATGCATGATGACTAATCGGCATGCTCCCACCAATAAGCAGTAAAGTAGTTGTTCTACAAGTAAAATACAATAGGTTCATGCATGCTAATTGTCTTCATTTTAACAGATTGCTTTCTGTCCTAGATGTGTCTGTTAACAAAAAAATTTAGTAAATAAGTTGAGGTTATTGATGAAAGTGTTAGGTGTAGAAACCTTAATTACAGAACAGGCAGGGGAAGTGCTTGTCTGAAAACGGGTAATCTAGTTGATTGATTTACCAGGTTAGGTGGGCTTACATGATACCGCATCCATGGATGATTAGCATACTACAATGTATGATACCATTGTATATGTGTACATTACTGTGGTTTCCTACCATATAGGATGCTACTTCCTTGGATTTTGGTTACCACTTTTTGAGCATATGTGGTATTTTTGATACTACACATATGATTATAGGCAGACTTTTACAGTTGTTATGAATTTATGTCAGTCGTCATTGCTGTTATCACCTTTACTCTCAGAGATGTTTCACGCAACACTCTAAACACACATTTCTAATCCTGTACAAAAGACTAACTTTGTATTTATTTTTCAACCATTTTTCAAACTTGGAAAAAACATCACAAAATAAGATAAGGATGTAATTTATAATTGTAGCTTGCTATCAGCAAATAGCGCACAATGTACTCATTAACTGACACTGTCTTGTTTTCTATGTAATAATCTGCAAAGCATTAGGAAGGTATAGTGATTTCTTGCAGTCCTTTACTTCCAAACTTGAAGAGCAGGTACATCTAACTAGTCAAATTTCACATCACCCTGTAGAATTAACACATTTTGCTTCATAAAGTCCAAAGAAAGCAGTTAAATAATGATGCGTTAACATTTTGAATTGCATATCGCTTTGTAGTTTTCCATACATAGTACGTAAAATGGAAGATTTCAAAATCTAAATATTATACAACTATTATGGGTGAATTAGGGATGCTAGCGTATCTAACTTTTCACTAAAGCAAAACCTACTGTGTATGCACTAAAAACTAATGTCATAAGTATGGGATATTGCAGTAATGAAACGGTTCATGGCATATACTTTGGTATTTGTATATAGTTAATGCATGGACTGTTAGTGACTGGATTACACTTTGCCAGACCATGCTGGTGTCACAGGGCGAAGGCTGGTCATGAACTGGCAACCAACCTGCACATTGCAAGTTGGCGTCTAAATCACTCTGCCAAAGAGCCAGGCTTGTCTGCATTCATAGTTGTAGATCTTTTAACCTTATCTCACCGACAGGACAGAATCTGGTTCAACAATACATTACATTACACAACACTGCACGTTACACTTGATATACAGCACCTCAGCCAAAATAACTTCAACTTATAAAAAGTCTACGGAGTTTCAGCAAATGGTGTGCATCACAACCAGTCACTGCTACCATGTTAATTATGGTCATGGTCATAACAATGTTTAAGATTTCTATGCCATGTATATGTTCAGTGGACTGTTTAATAGCCCCTTTGTTTGAAGGAGTTTCATTTTTCTCTGGAAGAACATTTTCTGTCAGCCAAGTAACAAATCCCTTCCCTGGCTTTATTTTAATGCAGATTTTTCTCATTAAAAGATGGAATTCCATGCTTCAGAAAGCCACTCCGGAATTGCTTGTTTCTCTTCAAACATTTCTAAAGTAAATCAATTAAAAATAAATTAAAAATAAAATCTTAAGTCTCCTACAGCCTTCTTCTGATGGGGCTCTGTAGAAGTCTTCAGTGAATTCCTGAGTGCTTTGAAATACAACATTAATTAGGTTCTCTCAGCAATTATAGACTTGCAAGCAATTAATGAGGGTTAAGTATATATGATAACAATTACGACAATGACAGTGTACCGCAAGAAGCAACTAGTGTGGTATGGGATAATAGCAGATCTGTAATCCTCTTATAAACTCTTCTTTTGTCAGCAGACTATAGTGTTGGATACCAGTTTAAGCTGGGTGGGGTATCAGTGACACCCAACAATGTATTTTTAAAAGTTAATGTCACATTTAAAAGTGGCACGAGGATCAGGTTTTAGGGAACCGTTGCCCTTTCCATGCCTTTCGTTTTCACAAGTCTGTTCAATAAAATCGTATTATAATACATATAGGGGTGTTTGTTGTCTTGATCTCCTGAATTGTAACAAATGTAAAAAAAAAAAAAAGTTACATCCCACTTTCTATCCCCTACATGGGATAATAAATCCTATGTTTGATTTTGTGGTCCTCCAGCTATCTTACACACAAATAAAATACCTGATTGTAGTGATTACTGAATGTACGAAGGGCATCGGCATATTCTTCAGTGGGTTTTATGTGTTTAGCCTTTTTTTTACATTTCTACACAATTTGCAATTATGTTTTAAATTCCAGTTCTAAATTCCATGTGTAAATGCTACCTATAATAGTGTAATATAGCTTTAAATCTTGCGAGCAAGAACATTTCATTTTAAATCTTGCATGCATGTAACAGTCCTCCAATAGAAGTGTAGGAATTTGCTGCCACTCAGTAGTTGGGGTGGGTTTAAAGTATTCAGAACGAATCAATGTGAAGTACAAGTCAGGAAGGAGGGACATTGCTCCACTGCACTGGGAATTTATATATATATATATATATATATATATATATATATATATATATATATATATATATATATATATATATATATATATATATATATATATAGGTAACACTTTAGTTTATCCAGTATAAGTGGTTATAGACAATAGCAAGAACAAAACAACAAGGCTTCTGGTTTTATTGTGAGCACTAATATGATGTAGCTGCAGATTCTGCCTGACACGTGTTTCTGGACAAGCCTTGTAATGTGATCGAAAATTTAGACTACAGTAAATTAAACTGAATTAGATTAGATTTTATGTAGGAAGCTAGCTTAATCTACCATGCTTTGAAAAAAAAAAATAAATAAATAAAAACACAGACCAAATATTTATTTAACTTTAACTGAAACGGTATGTGTGGTGAAATGACAAAGCCTAGCATGCACTTGCCAAAACTGTTGCATCAGTTTAGCATTTAATCACCATATAAAAAAGTCCCACAAGACGGTTAACCGCTTTCTTTGTTGAGTGATTTGGATCTTTACATAGGGCATTAGTTACCCCTTGATATATGAATGCTCTGCTTTGTTTGACAGTAGACAAACAGTGATGGCAGTGGCATTGATTCAGAAATGTTGAAGATGTTGAATAATGTTTACCCTTATAAAAACATATTTACATTACATTAAAAAAAACTGCAACCTAGAAACCTTTAAAATATATATACATACTGTAGTAGTCTTCGGTTAACTGATGTTTGAGTTTTCAAAAAAAATAAAAAATTTTGGACCTTTAAAAAATGAATACTTTTTGAATAACAATTGCGGCAACAAATGTCAATAAACATACTCAGCTGAGCGTTTATAGTCAGAAAAGGCTGTGTAATTTAGTTATTTAAAATCAATTTATATTGTGAAAATGGCACTGGCATTTAATTAAGGCTGGTTGTCATGGTATGATTTCAGAAACAAGCGCTCTCGCAGTTGGAACTAAAATTACTCTCCGCGTTTGAATTCTTTAGCCAAGGATTTCTCCATTCCAGAAAAACAATCTGCATAATGAGAATGTCTTTAGGCGATGAGATGGACTATGTTTGAAAACAGCTTATTAAATAAGCCATTTAATGCCTAATAGTAAACCCCTCCCCCACTTATTCAAAGAAACTCAAATGTTAAAACTCCTTCCAAGAATATTGAGCTTTCTCTGTAGAGAGAGAGAGATGATATGTTGTTGTATATGTTTTATTTTATTTTTTTACATTCAGGCTGGCATTACCGGGTAATTATGGTGCAGCTATACTTACAGCTTCTTTATAAATATACTACATTACAAAACAATTTTAGTAGTTTTTTGAGTCATATAGTTGCTATTTAGTCTGTTCTTACTGTATTCATTAA